>NC_134880.1:4739061-4751561 GCF_041734735.1 Babylonia areolata | reverse complement strand
GAGAAGACTGCATGGCGTTGGTTTTTGCTTGTTCGCAATTAAAAGAAATACAAATTCCGGACAGAACACATACAGTGACAGTAACTACACCATCAACGTGTTTACTGCATATGAATATACTAAAGTGGATTACTGAATTAACTGGAATAAACACAAAAGAAAAATTGAATGGATCGTTTCTTTCAGTTTCCGTCAGCCTGTTTTAGACTGGTTCGTGCAGATCCGCCTACATGTTGCGGTGTGCCGGAGGCGGTGTCAAAGCCTTCTCCTTTAAGCCGAATTAAAAGAACATCTTAAATGATCGAGAGGTTATAAAATAAAATAAAAATAAAAAAAATAAAAAAAATCAAACGGTGTTATTACCTCGAATACAATAATATATTTACTGCGCTAAAAAAATAAATTAATTAATTAATTAAAAAATTAAAAAAGCTTTAGATATCAAATTTGGTCGTGTGACGTCAGATCCGCTGTAGCGTTGTGGATAAGACTGCTTCCGAACAGAACATCCTTGGTTCAATCCCGCTAGCATCCCTTTTTTCCCCAAAAAGCTTATTTATATTTGATGTATTAACGATTTTTTTCTCTTCTTTTCCCTCATGACCCCTTTACGGGATACAGCACATGTCACAAGTGAGTCTTGAAGGCCTTGCCTCTCTTGTTGGATTATTCTAAGAGGAAACCTTAAAAGATACTCCACAAGTACTGCCTGATTATTATCATTGTAATCTTATCTTTGTAGGTCTACTGCAAGTCTGCAAGTAAGTATGATAAATCATTAGACTGACTTGGGTCAGGATCGTAATATCAAGAGAATGGTTTTAACACTCGTGTTTGTTGAGAGACAGAGACAGACAGACAGAGACAGAGACAGTGAGATCGGAAAGCTAAACGTACATCGGCCTTGGGCCACCATGCCACGAAAGTGAAGACTTGGAACATGCATGAAGGGTGATAGCGGGTTGTGAGACAGGGGGTGAGGAGGAAGAGGGGGTGGGTGGGGGCATGTCTCAGTTTCAGTTTCAGTAGCTCAAGGAGGCGTCACTGCGTTCGGACAAAACCATATACGCTACACCACATCTGCCAAGCAGACGCCTGACCAGCAGCGTAACCCAACGCGCTTAGTCAGGCCTTGAGTCTGATATTGATGATGTAACCTGCCACCAGCAAATTAAATTTTCTCAAGGAACGTGTTTCGAATAAAGGTAATACACATAGATTATGAAGAAGAACAAGAAAAGAAAAAAAGAAGAAAGAAAGATACATGCATGACAAGTACAACACAATATTAAAGAAAGAACAGTGTGTGCCTCTGGTTATTTCCATACTGGATACATCAATTTTTGTGACAAGTCTCTTGCCTTGATAAACACGATACTGTCTTTATAGAACTATACGAGTTGTGAGGTTAGCATTACATTCACATATGGGTTATTACTAAACTGTGCAAAGAATACTTGTACCCTTTGAAGAAACATCCGGGCAACAAGGCTGATGGATACGTCGTCATCGTTGTGTGTGTTTAGAGTGAATGTTTGTGGTGCTACACACACATGCATCCCCACACACGCACGCGCCCATACATAAATCATACATGGTGTCAGAAGTGCTAGCTTTGAAACGTTAAGGACGAACACTGTCGGACACTAACCCTTTAGATTCTCAGTTGTTACAGGTCCCGCCAACAGACCGGTTTCCGTTTTGTGTGTGACGTCACAATTTAAATCCTGTCAGAGAGGCTTGATATCTGAGGTTCTATTCATATGACCCATGCTAGAGGAATTTACGGATGTTTTGCGGCCAGTCTCGTGTCTGACGCTTTGCTGTTATATATGTGTGTGTGTGTGTTTTAAACAGAATAATTTAGATCTAGAGTAATAACGATTTTCAAGTTGTGACGTCAGTCGAACTTTTCATTACCAGTGATAGACACCAACAATACAGTGAAAAGTTTGCATTACTGGTGATAGGGACAGTCCTCTCAAAACTTGCAATCATGAGTGAGAACCAGCAAAAACATTTCACGTCAAGCGTACCTGTACCAGAAAAACTTCACACACAGGGCACAACAGCAACTGTAGAGAACAACTGGAAAAGATTCCGCAGACTGTGGGACGATTACTGCATAGCAAGTAGACTCAATAAGGAAGAAAAGCCATACCTGACAGCTGTTTTCTTAGCCTGTGTAGGTGCTGAAGTGCAAGAAATTTTTGAATGTCTTAGCTTTGGGGAAGGTGAAAGCAGAGAAGACATTGACATAGCCTTAGCAAAATTCGAAGAATTTTGTGTCGGCACTACCCATGAAGTGTACGAAACGTACAAATTTCACAAAAGAGAACAGACACCTGGCGAGAACATAGACATTTATGTTGCAGCTTTGAGGAAACTCGCAAAGACTTGTAATTTTCAGGATCTTGAGAGATTGATCCGAGACCGATTAGTGATAGGGACAACAGATGATGCAGTCAGAGAGAAGCTATTGGAACAAAAAGACCTGACTCTTGAGAAAGCTGTAATGATCTGCAGAGCACACGAAGCTTCAAAGTCGCAATCTCAAAACATGTCGGGAATATGCCAGGGTCTCGCCTTGAAGAGGATCAGAAGAGGAGGAAACACAGCCGGTAGAGGACATCAGCAAGCAGCAAACAGAGGAAGTAGGCCAGCTGCCAGAGGAGGAAACAAGTCTTTCTCAAGAAAGCCATGCACATAAGCCAAACAATATCACCAACACCCTTCGTCAAAATGTCCCAGATGATGTGGGAAAGCACCGCACAGTAGAGACTTGTTCAGCGAGAAACGCACAATGCCGGAATTGTCAAAAGCAGGGACATTATGCCATTTTCTGCTGTTCTTCAGCAGTTCATCTCTTAGAGGAACAAGAAGATGAAGCCGAATATGATGAAGAGTTTGAGAATGTCTACCTTGGCATGATTGCAGGCAAAGTGACCAGCGACACATGGAAGGTCAGCGTGGAAATGGAACAGACGCATCTAGAGTTTAAAGTCAGTACAGGCGCAGACGTGACTGTCATTCCAGCGAGATTGATTCCCACAAACAAAAAAACGCTTCAGAAAGCAAAGAAGAAGCTCTATGGGCCATGAAAGATAGAAATTCTGATCCAGGGAAATTTCAGCACCAAGATGAAACACAAAGGGAAAGAAACCAATCAAGAAATCTACGTGATGAAAAGATTGGAAGAGCCTTTGCTTGGCAAACCAGCTATCAATGCACTAAATTTGGTAGAGAAAATCAACCAAATGAAAGCAAGTCAGGACTTTCCAAAACTCTTCACAGGCCTTGGAAGACTGAATGCAACAACAAGATTTCACTGAAGGAAGATGGCAGACCATATGCAGTCACCACACCACGACGTCTAGCACTCCCTTTTCGAGACTAGGTCAAGAAAGAAATCGACAGATTGGAGGAATTAGAAGTTATCCGTCCGGTAGCAGAACCTACAGACTGGTGCACTCCAATTGTCAAAATTGTCAAACCAAACAACCATGTTAGAGACCTCACTAAGTTTAATGAATCAGTTAGGAGAGAACATTTTCCTCTCCAAAACACAGACGAACTCCTTGCACAGTTGTCAGGCTCCAAGTTCCTTACCAAACTGGACTGTAATAGTAGGTTTCATCAAATCCCCTTGGACAAAGAAATTGGTATTAGTTCTGGTCCAGAATTTTTTCAGCACAACATGATGCAACTGTTAGCAGATCAAGAAGGAACAAGTTGTGACACTGATGATCTTCTGATCCACGGGAAGTCACAAGATGAGCATGCTAAACGTCTCGGTGCTGTTCTGTACAAACTAGAAGAGGCAGATGTCACCCTCAATGAAGACAAGGGCCAGTTCAACAAGTCAAGCGTGAAATTCCTCGGACACGTCATCTCAGTGGAAGGAATCGCCATTGACCCAGAGAAGGTGCAAGCCAAACTTCCCGCCGCCGACAGATCTAACGGAACTCAGGAGATTTCTCGGGATGGCCAACCATGTATCCATATTCGCGGGATGTACTTTGCGGAAGACACCAAGCCTCTGGGAGAGCTTTTGAAACAACACAACGAGTGGAGCTGGGGAAGCCAGCAGCAGGAAGCGTTCAAGAAAATCAAAGGAAAGTTGATCTCTGCCCCGATTCTGGCGCACACAACGCCCCTGATGCTGATTCCCTTAACCATCCCCAAATCCAAGGTCCTTCCAAACCACCATTATTTCCAAAACCCATCCAATGCTCCTGCCTCCTATCATCCCCTCCATACCGTCAAGAAGCCCTCTTCGCCGAAGCCGCCGTTGCTGAAGACCTCTTCGCCGAAGCTGCCGTTGATGAATTGTGCACATATCCGTCCAAATGTCCGTAGATCTGGGCTGTCTTTGCCGTTTTAAAGCGTTTCGTGGCACAGAATACTTCTTTCGGTAGTTGGCCCTTTTCTCCAGGTGGTTGGATGCATCCAATACTGTCGTTCACTTGTTTACCTTCACAAAAAAACTAAAAGAGCCAACTTCTTATTAAACTCGTGTTTAATTTGATTTTGATTTTAAAAACATGCCCTTCTTTGCGCTGGCTGCGCCGTGTTTGGTATCTGACCTGAGGCCCTGCTCGGGCTAAACATGCTTTAAAAAAATTCTTCTGCTTCTTTTTTGTTTTGTTTTGTTTGTTTGGTTGTTGTTGGTTTTTTTGGTTGGTTTTTTTTGGGTTTTTTTAAGCACTTTGAAAAAGGTTGCGGGCACTAAGAGTTTATATACAGAGTGAGTCCATTTTGTTTAGTGTGCTTGATCCGTAGCCAGATGACGAAATAAAAATCATTCTTAACCCTTTCACCGCCAGTCACTTCAGAGTACAAAATTCCCTTGTGGTATAAACAGAGAAAAAGTCAGTGGCCAAGAAAAGCAGGGGATTCCCCCTGCGATGTACAGAAAACATGGCCTGTCCTATCACCGAACATTAAGAGCAGTAGGTTCATGGGTAACAGACCAATGAATGGTCACCTTTCAGTGGCATGGGTCCTCTATCACGCCTGTGCATAAATGCGAGCTTGTTGGTGAAAGGGTTAAAAGTCATTCATTGTGTTGCAGACGATAACTTGACAGTGTACAGACTGTGCATACGCACAAGAGGTAAATAAGTATGATAAGACAGGGAAGAGAAGGAAGAACATGCTCATAGTTTGGCGGTTATCCCACAATTGTTCACATGTATGCTTTGCTTTTTTTTCATGTAGCAGAGAAGATCCCTGTTCTTTCAAAGTGATTATTAGCATAAACTGTTTAAATGTCTATTAGTATGTGTGTGCGTGTGTGTGTTAGTGTGTGTGTGCTGTATTGTGGTGTGTGTGTGTGTGTGTGTGTGTGTGTGTGTGTGTGTGTGTGCTGTATTGTGTTGTGTGTGTGTGTTAGTGTGTGTGTGCTGTGTTGTGTTGTGGTGTGTGTGTGTGTGTGTGCTGTGTTGTGGTGTGTGTGTGTGTGTGTGTGTGTGTGTGTGTGTGCCACTTTCCAAAAGGGTGAGGAGTGAGCTTTCAAGTTACATCCAACTTTATGATGATGTATGCTCATGTGTGAGTGCATGGCGATCACTAAGACAGATACATAGAAATCTTTATGGTCATAAGGGACAACACGGCTTTGTCACACGGTTCTTTGTGCAGCATTGTGACCCTGTGTCCTTGTGACTTGGTGTCTGTGACCTTGATATGCGCTGTAAGAGAATAATTAAGGTGTGTCGCACTTTTTCTTTTCCTTTCGCACCCAGTTGGCTTTCATTACTGGATGATTTCAATGCCATTGAAGGTTTGTAAAGGGCGGGTCTTTTCCCCCAGTTTCATTTGTGTGTGTGTGTGTGTGTGTCCACGGATGACGGCTGTGAAAAGATCTACAAGGATTACTAAATCCCCCCCCCCCCCCCCCCCCCCCGTCTCTCCCCTCCCCCCTCCCAACAAACACATACACCCACCCACGCATGCGCGCGTGCACTCCATCACTGCCTCGATCACACGCTTCCAAAACACCACTGCTACTAAATCCATCACATAACGCTGCTACAATAGCTGAATGAGAGAGGTTATCTGGTAAACAAAACGTGTTTTCACACGATGGTTCTGGTGCCTGTCGGCGTGAGCGGTTCAGTTTTCTCACTCGCCGACCCCACGTGGGCGGTTTAAACGAGATAACCCCGATGAGAATAGCAACAGCCGATGACAGGCCAGCATCTATTTACGTATTAGTCACTGCGTCGTTTTGTTGTGGGCCTGCAGTTTCTAGAACTGACCGGACAGTGACAGGGTGTGTGTGTGGGAGGGTAGGCCGGTGGGGTGCAGATGGGGAGTTTGGGGGGTGGGGGGTTCAGCGAGAGCGGAGGGTGGAGGGGGAAGGTAATACAGCCCTCAACAAGTGTTGTCGTGTATGCACGAACTTTCTCTCGTTGTCCCGAGTCTCTTACTTATCCTGCCTCATCCCCCTCAAACCCCCCCCCCCCCCCACACACACACACACACACACATGTACGCACTCACAGTCTCTCCCTCCCCCCTCCCTCTCTCTCTCTCTCTCTCCCTCTCTCATACTGTGGAGTGATGGCCTAGAGGTAACGCGTCCGCATAGGAAGCGAGAGAATCTGAGCGCGCTGGTTCGAATCACGGCTCAGTCGCCGATATTTTCTCCCCCTCCACTAGACCTTCAGTGGTGGTCTGGACGCTAGTCATTCGAATGAGACGATAAACCGACGTCCCGTGTGCAACATGTACTTAGCACACGTAAAAGAACCACGACAAAAGGGTTGTTCCTGGCAAAATTCTGTAGCAAAATCCACTTCGATAGGAAAAACAAATAAAACTGCACGCAGGAAAAAATACAAAAAAAATGGGTGGCGCTGTAGTGTAGCGACGCGCTCTCCCTGGGGAGAGCAGCCCGAATTTCACAGAGAGAAATCTGTTGTGGTAAAAAGAAATACAAATACAAACACACACGCACAAACATACATAGCCTACATATACACACTCACACTGCACACACACACCCGCGTCGGCGCACTCATACAGCGAACACGCACATATGTACTGTGTATTTGAAAAACCAACATAAAATACAAACGACCGAGCGCTGAGTATGCGGTAACAGAAACTGTAAGGGGAGTGGCAGGCACCACCGGATTAACTCTCTCCATACGAACGGCGAAAGGGACGACGTTAACAGCGTTTCACCCCAATTACCATCATCAAAATATTGCAAGCGGAAGGCTCTTACACTGAAGAGGTGAATGTTGACAAAGAATACCACAATTCTGACGACGGAAGCTAAAGGTTGGGTCATTCAGACACCCACTGGACATCCGAGGGGTCTGTGTAGAAGAGAAGAGAGGACTGGCCGTGCTGAGTGAGTTAAAGCATGAACTTGTCAACAGATTTGTAACCACTGACTGACGTCCCAAAGACGGTCACACCATTGTTGTGCTCTGACCCACCTATCCCACACTCCCACCCACCCACCCACACGCACACACGCTCACACACACACACACGCACGCACGCACGCACGTTCACACACACACACACACACACACACACACACACACACCCACACACACACGCACACACACACGCACACACACACACACACACGCACGCGCCCACGCTCACACACACACACACACATACACACACACACACACACACACACACACACACACACACACACACACACTTTAGCATGCTCCAAAAAAAAAAAAAAGATGCTATCAATCCTTCAGACGGAAGGAATGACAGAATGACTCAACATAATGTTGCCCTCCCGCCAGCCCATAATTCATGGCGGGGAATAATTATGGATGGGCAAGGCCAAGTGTAGGCTTCCTGACTTACACGTCGCAGTATCTTAGGAGTGGTGGGGAGAGGGGTGGGGGTGAGGAGGGAGCGTTGGGCATGGGGATAGAGTGCTTGAGGGAGGCAGGAAGGAACTGAGTGGTCAGAGCTGCTGCACTGACACTGATGCTCTAAAACACGACTCCACGTGTTTGTGCTTTCGTGTATGTCTGGGATTGACGATCAAGATTGTGCTTGTTTCTGGGACTTCCACGCGGGGGTAAAAAAAAACAATGCAAAAAAAAAAAAAAAAAGAGGAAGGAATGGACTAAACATGGTTTTTGTTGTTGTTTTTCCATTGTATTTTTTCTGTTCGCATTGACGCGCGAGTGCTTGCACACACACACACACACACACACACACACACACACACACACACACACACACACACACACGCACGCACACACACACCCACACACGCACACACACACACACACAAACGCACACACACACACATATGTCACGTGCGCCCGCATACACCTTCTCTTGCCTCCAAACCCCCATATCTCTTTCCACACCCACACCCACACCCCCACGCACACACACATACACACAAAAACATATCTCCCCCCTGGCCCCCCTCTCCCCCCCCCCCCCCTCACCACACACACACTCCTCCACCCCCACGCACAAACGACCCACACACAAGCACCCAGGTACCTCCACCTCCACGCCTTCACACACACCCACACACACACACACACACACACATCAAAGGCCTACGTGCACCCACTGACACGGAAGACCTTGGCAAGACATGGGAGTGGAACAAGGCCACACTGAAGGAGAGGGTCAGTCACAACGACAGCGACACTCCTCCACACGGCCTGCAATAACAGAGACCCTTTTGTTTGTTGGCATTTCACAATGCTGGGCCCCAAGAACCACTGCTGGTGACTGTCAAACGACGGAAGATGGCATGGTTTGGTCACGTCATACGACATAACACCCTCTCTAAAACCATCCTGCAAGGGACTGTAGAGGGAGGGCGCAGACGGGAGCGGTAGAGAAAGAGCTGGTCCGACAACGTCAAGGAATGGACCAAAATGACGATGTCAGATCTCCTCACGACAGCTGCCAACAGAACGGCGTGGCGAGCTATGACATCTTCCTCATGTCCCCCCAACGACCCCAGCAGTCAAGGGAATGAGTGAGTGAGTGATTGATTTCACAATGACCAAAGAGGATGGTGTGTGTGTGTGTGTGTGTGTGTGTGTACATTTGTGTGCGTGTGTGTATGTATATCAGTATATACTTACATACATATACGCTGGACAGGACACGTTGTCCGCATGACAGACAGCAGGATCCTGAAGATGCTCTTGTATGGCCAGCTGAAGGAAGGCCACCGCGAACTTGGAAGACCCTGCAAGCGCTTCAAGAACACCTTGAAGACAAACCTCAAAGCCTATGACATAGACATCGCTTCCTGGGAAACTGATGCCCTTGACCGCTCTCGCTGGAGGATGCTGTGCTCTAGTGGCATAAAGACGTTTGAAAACAAGAGAACGATGGCCATTAAGGGGAAGCGTGAGCGAAGGAAGCAGGGCTCAACTTCTGGAGACATTTTCCCTTGCAACACCTGTGGGAAGTGCTGCGCATCCAGAATCGGCCTCTTCTCCCATAATTATGAGGACACACACCTACAGATAAGCCTGCCTGCCTACTCGTCCGTCGGTTTTACGGGAGACTCCATCATCGCATACACACACACACACACACACACACACACACATATATATATATATATATATATATATATACATATACATAATCACACACACACACACACACACACACACACACACACACACACACATGCTGGATGACTGATCATAACGTGGAGGTCCATTTTGCTCTGTGACTACCCGAGAGTATCACACTGTCTGCTTCATTTCAGTCCTCTCACATCAGCGGTATTCCCTCCGTTTCACACAACTTGTTGCGGAAATAAACTAAAGCATTTACTTTATTTATATAGGGTGACTTCGAACCTTTCCTTATGACTGCCTAAATAAACAAACGCCTGTACCTATCTAACTAGGGTGACTGCAAATCTCTCCTTATGAGTCTGCCCAAATAAACGAAAGCCTTCACTTTATTCATATAAGGTGACTTCAAACCTTTCCTTACGAATAAAGGAAAGCCTGTACTTATCAATGTAATAATGATAATACTGATGATATTTATATAGCGCTGAATCTTGTGCAGAGACAAATCAAAGCGCTTTCCCACCAGTCATTCACACGCACGCATAACTCTTAAACTGTAGAAACTGAAGACGAGGAAGAGGCAGGGAAGGGAGGCTATTTTGGGAAGAGGTGGGTTTTAAGGCCAGACTTGAAAGAGCTGAGTGCGGAGACCTGACGAAGCGAAAGAGGAAGTTCATTCCAATTGCAAGGTCCAGAGACAGAAAGAATGGTGGCCAACAGTGGAGTGTTTGAATCTGGGTATACTTAAACAGAGTGGATCTGAAGCCAATCGTAGAGAGTGAGATGGAGTGTAAAGGTGAAGGCAGCCACAGAGATAGGAAGGAGCAGATTTGTGAATACATTTATAACATTGAGTGCTGATCTTGTACTGAATTCTGTGTGAGACAGGGAGCCAATGGAGATGTCGCAAAAGAGGAGTGATGTGCGCAGATCTTTTCTTTCTGAGGAAAAAGAGTTTTGTATACGCTGAAGGGACTGAATGGATGAAGCAGGCAAACCAGTAGTCAAGGCGAGAGAGAATGAGAGAAACAACAAGTCTAGATGCTGCGTCAGTGGACAGATATTTCCGAATGGAACTGATGCGCCGCAACTGACAGTAGCAGGATTGACCTGTCTGACTGATAAATTTGTGCATGGACAGTGTGTTGTCAAGGACAACGCCAAGGTTCCTGACTGAACTGGAAAGAGGGATGGATGTACTGCCAAGTTTGATTATGTCAGTTGTGATGGAAGAGAGTTTTTGTTTAGTTCCTATAGGTGACTGCAAACTTCCCCTTACGAATCTGCCTAAACAAACGAAAGCCTTTACTTATTTATATAGGGTGACTGTGAACTTCCCCTTATGAATCTGCTTAGATAAACTTAGCCTTTACTTTTCCAAATCCAAAGCATGGAAACGTGGGCTGTTGATGGTGCCGAAGATTGGGAGTGCACAGTTGACCTACCAGAGGGGAAGAAACACCCGGAAATCATCAGCAAGAGCGGCATGAGACCTGACATAGTACTCCACTCCAAGGCAACGAAACAAGCGATTCTGATTGAGCTCACTGTGCCATACGAAAGCAGAATGGAAGAAGTCCACATCTACAAGACCGAGAAGGATGCTTGTTTAGCCAGCAGCCTGAGAGAATCTGGCTTCCAAGCCAAAGTCCTCGCCATAGAGATTGGTGCAAGAGGGTTTGTGGACACATCTGCCTACAGCCTCATGAAACAGCTGCTGATTTCTGGCAGAGAGAGGACACGGGGTCTCAAGGCAATGGCAGAAGCAGCAGAAAAGAGTTCCAGCTGGATCTGGTCGAGGAGGAATGAAAGTAAACTTCATAAGGATTAAATCTCCCTACTCAAACTAGGCGTACGATAGCTCAGTGTTAAAACGTCTGCCAGAAAAGGTGACTTGGTCCTGAAGTGGCGACCACCCTGGAGGCGCGGGTTCGAACCTGCTGAGGACCAGGAAAAAATATTTTTAAAATAAAAAAGGCGGCAATACAAGGGCAATCAGGAGTCATGACCTGGGTGTGTCCCGGCCCCCTTGGAGTGTAAGGAGATAAGGGCCGAAACACTTGACTGAGGAGGGCTTCTTCTCTGAAGACCTTGTCCTGTCCAGTTCTCCCTAGAGTTTATCATCACTTCACGGTGACTGCGAACTTCCCCTTGTCAATCTGCTTAAGTGAACGAAAACCTTCACTTATTCATATAGGGTTACTGCGAACTTCCCCTTGTCAATCTGCTTAAGTGAACGAAAACCTTCACTTATTCATATAGGGTTACTGCGAACTTCCCCTTGTCAATCTGCTTAAGTGAACGAAAACCTTCACTTATTCATATAGGGTTACTGCGAACTTCCCCTTGTCAATCTGCTTAAGTGAACGAAAACCTTCACTTATTCATATAGGGTTACTGCGAACTTCCCCTTATGAATCTGCTTAAGTGAACGAAAACCTTCACTTATTCATATAGGGTTACTGCGAACTTCCCCTTATGAATCTGCCTAAATAAACGAAAGCCTTTACTTATTCATTTGGGGTGACTGCGAACTTCTTATGAACCTGCCTGCTAATTCAGGATTGGAAAGGAAAGGGTAGGGCGATCTCAACCTATGCAAATGGAATGTTCCATTTAATGCGTTGAGCTCTTGGAAACTTACTGTCTATCCATTATCCCAAACTATATATAATAATATATGTAAACGACATACTATTCTTTCAAGACTTTAATTACACACGGAGATATTTGTTTTTGTGTGAAGCAACAAATGTGTCTGTCAGCCATTTCCATCATCACATAAAAAAAATCTTGCAATACGGTTGCGCGATCTCATTGGGGACTGTGTGATACGAACCAGCTGACTGGACAATGCAGCAGGACCAGCAAAGTGACTTCCTGAATGGACATCACGACTGTGACGTGCCCAACGGAAAGGACAAAAGTGGAACCAGG
>NC_134880.1:4724061-4726561 GCF_041734735.1 Babylonia areolata | reverse complement strand
GTCTTGGTTGAGGTGTGTGAACACAGACTTGCAGCTTGCAGTTCTGTCGTGATCCGGCCTGGCTCCTGCCGCTAATACCATTATGTCTGACAGACCACGTGATTTAAGGGAGGCGCGACAAAAGGTTTCATGGCTGCGTCATCATTTAATTCCAGACATGCCGGTGACATATAAATGTCCGCTTGGGACACGACATGCCTTTGACAATGGCAATGACGAAGACGAATTTATTCTCCTGCTTTGTCTTTTAAATCCTTTAAGACACATAAAAAAAACATGATTCAGATGCAATAATGCTCGAGAATTCCCCGAACCGACACAAACGTGCTGAATTGAAAGTGGTGTGCATACATCACAAATTACAATTATGAGGGAGATCTGATGCATAATGCCTTGGCTGGCCCATTGTCAGCATTCTTTAAAAACTTGCCTTCTCTGCAATGTGTTTGATATGATAATGGAGTTCAGTAACTATCGCAGAACACTCAGTACAATTGATTTGTATATTTCAACATGTATACCCCTGGTGGATTCTTGTCCCAGTGCAGAGTTTGAATTTCGGCACGTGCACACTGAACGTGCGATCACAGTTACTGAGCATTATAACACACATCAAACAGCAGTACCAGATATGTCCCACATGTCCTCCAGCTGAAGCATTATGGTCTGGAGTCGTCATCGGTCGGTCCATAAGCTGGGTGTGTTTGTAAAGAACTGAGAGTTTGGTCTCTGACTGACAGGTACTATATAAATTCAACACCACCAACAAGAAGGATATTCATGAAAAAAAATGAAAAAAAAAAAAGAAGAAGAAGAGGGAGAATGGTCTCGTCTTTCAGGTACAAGTGGCGCTTTCTGGACTAGTGACGTCATCCATCAGAACAACATCATAACCAATGACACCAACACAGGATGTGTCACCTGGGTCAGGAATGACATCACAGTGAACAACGCTGGTTGTCTCACTACCCAGGTTCTGTAGATCACGTTTGCCTTGCGTGCCGCTTTCATCCCATACCATGGGTGAGCCGCCTCCATAAAGGTCATGTGGAGTGGTGGCCTAGTGGTAACGCGTCCGCCTAGGAAGCGAGATAATCTGAACTCACAGGTTCGAATCCTGCGATAGTCAGTATTTACTCCATCTACAGGTCCCGTGTGTAGCATGCAGTTAGCGCACATGAAAGAATCCACGGTAACAAAAGGATTGTATCTCGAAAAGTTTTCGAAAAATCCACTTTGACTGGAACACAAACACACTTGCAGGCAGGAAAACAAGGGTGGTGTTGCACAGAAGCGACGCGCTCTCCCCGTGGAAAGCAGTCCCAGTTTCACACAGAGATTTTTTTTCTTGACAAAGAATAATGCAATGCAACACAATACAATGTTGAGCAGAGTTCTGAGCCGTGAAGCGCCAGTTTCACTGTGCCCACAGTCTCCTCCTTGAACTCCATGCAGATTCTGAAGACATGAACTGGTGAAGAGAGCTGTAGAGCGAAGTCAAAAGACCTGTTGGCTGACGCCCTTCATGTCAAGTTGTTCATGGCCTGGGTCTGGGTTTGGTGAAGGTCGCGTTGTTGGAGGGGGTGAGTCCTGGATTTTGTCCGGGTAGAAGATCCGTTTGACGTTCAAAGGGAGGAGCCCTGGCTGTCAGTATACAGGAGTGAAGTTCCAATGGATGGAGTCCTGGCTGGCGTTCTAGGACGAATGTCCTGGCTGTCTGAAGAGGGGTGAAGTTCCCCGTATACAGGAGTGAAGTTCCAATGGATGGAGTCCTGGCTGGCGTTCTAGGACGAATGTCCTGGCTGTCTGAAGAGGGGTGAAGTCATGGATGTTCTTCAGGCGTTCTGGACCGGGTTGTCTGGCTGTCTGAAGAGGGGTGAAGTCCTGGCTGTTCTGGTACTCAAGGACGGATGTCCTGGCTGTCTGAAGAGGGGTGAAGTCCTGGCTGTTCTGGTACTCAAGGACGGATGTCCTGGCTGTCTGAAGAGGGCGAAGTCCTGGCTGTTCTGGTACTCAAGGACGGATGTCCATGCTGTCTGAAGAGGGGTGAAGTCCTGGCTGTTCTAGTACTCAAGGATGGATGGATGTCCTGGCTGTCTGAAGAGGGGTGAAGTCCTGGCTGTTCTTGTTGCGTTCAGGTGTGGATGTCCTGGCTGTTCTTCAGGCGTTCTGAGGGGAGGAAATCCTGGTGTTAAAAGCTGTGTTCATTTAGCCTGCATGACAAGCTGTCTGGTCTATATCAGGCCAAGCTTACTGATGTTCGTTGCTGCCTTGGACTAAAAGCCAGATTTTGTGGGCCGACTTCGAACAGCGATTCGACAATTTGCCCAGAAATTGAAGAACCTGTGACAATTGTTCCACAGACGATCGACAATGCTGATGAATTGCACGATTTATTTTTGTGCCACTTTTTGTTTGTTTGTTTGTTTTTGACAGAATAGAAATTGTTTACCTTGATACTACAGAACCAAGAACTCAGTTAAATTCACTTTACTGTTTT
>NC_134880.1:4634061-4719061 GCF_041734735.1 Babylonia areolata | reverse complement strand
ATCCGCAAAAAGAATTGTATCTAGAATTTCGACTGCAATATGTGGACTTGTGGAAAAACAAAGTATACAAACTGCCATATCGCAGACAATATCTATGCAGGCAGACTCCAAATCTAGCACAATACGCAGTACAGTACAAAGAATAGAAAAAGACACGAATGCAAAAGCAAGAAAACGTTGGGAGACTATATATGCAAACGAAAAACCATATGGTATATTTGTTGCAAAAATTGATGTGTCCGAAATTGCAATACAAGACCTACACAAAATATTGCCAATGCTAGAAGAACAGCTGCTAGGACATGGGTGTGGTATATATTCTATAGACTATACAAGAGATTTTTCTGGTACACTCGATAGACAAACACTAGTAGACTATCTTGTAGAAGAACTAGACTATAGAGGACAAGGCGACTTTGCAAGTGCTATTGCTTGCGATGCACCAACAATACTAGACAATACAGATAGTGTTGGCAAACATGTATGTACATGGATATCCAAACACAATGGCTATACAATGCGAACAAAACTATACAACAAAATAGTATCCAATTTCGAGGCAGGAGAAGTACGAGAACAATTTGGTGGACATCTAGCAGACTATGTAGACTGTCCAAACGAGCATCTTCGAAAAACATTCTTGCATCCAGATGTACAAAAGAGAGGCTGCACTAGAATAGAAGTATCTTTGTATGCTTGTAGCAATCGTACTCCAGAAAAAGGAGACGAACTAGTGGAAAACGTATTGGAGATAGTTTCGCCACAAGATAGACAACTGTTTGTAGAACAACCAGCAACCCAACAATGGCAGAATATTGCAAGCGTTCTAGATCGTTGTTTTGTTCTTGGCGATAGACCAAATTCCACAATATATGTATGTTGGTATGCACATACTAGAACAAAGAGAATATCTGGCATTCGTGTATCTCCAACAGCTGCAACAGTGGAAGACGACAAAAAATGGAATATCGCTGTAGAATGCTATACAAATGCTATACAAATGCTATACAAATGCTATACAATGCTATACAAATGCTATGCAATTGCAATACATCCTAGGAAAGTGCGAAGCATTTGTATAGCATTGTATAGCATTTGTATAGCATTTGTATAGCATTGTATAGCATTTGTATAGCATTTGTATAGCATTTGTATAGCATTGCACAGCACTTTCCTAGGATGTATTGCAATTGCATAGCATTTTCCTAGTTTTTCCAGGAATCCTGGTATTTCCTAGTCTTTTGGACAAATGTGGGTAGGAAAATATAGGAATATGCCACGGAAGAAAGATTTGTCGCACGAAGAAATAGAAGAAATAGAATCTCTGCATGGCAGAATGTCTGCAGAGGATGCCAAAAAGAAATTTGGTATTGGTACAAATAGATTGTACAAAATATGGCGAGAGGCAAAGAACAAAAATGTTTTGCCTGTAGTACCGGAAAATACAAACAAGGATACAGACAGTGTTCTGCCTGTAGTGCAGGACAATGCAGAAAAGAAAAGCATAGACGATTTGTACAAACTGTTGCAAAATATAGATACTCGCATAGAACAAAACAATATTCTACTACAAGAAAGCAAAGATATGTCCATAGAAATACTATCTTTGTTGGATGTAGAGGAAGAGGACAACATTGTAGAACAAATACGAGAAGACGTAGTGGAAGAGTCCAAATCTTTGTTGGAACAGATACAAAATAGCGTTTGTGTATACAACACTGCATGCTATATTCTACCAATTGCACTTGCAGTTGGTTCTATATTGTACAAAACATGGAAAGCTACAAAGAAAAATGGTGTTTGGAACATACCCGAAGAAGATCGACAATTTGTCCATCTCCCAAAGAAGACATCTGGAGAAATCCCAACAAAGTCTAGAAACTATTTCGAAATGGAATAGGATAGCATAGAGTCTATTTGTGTGCAATTCGTGGATGTAGTATATTTTTCTATTTGTATATATTGTATATATTGTATATATAGAAAATGCCTATCCTATTCGATCCACCTTGTTCTCCAAGATTCGACTTCGAAGAGTTTTCGAAAGCAAAAAAAGAGTATACAGACAGTATACAATTCTCTCCAGCCGATATGGATAGAAAGGTAGTAGAACTAGCAAAAACACATACAGATCCTGTTCCTCGTATATTGGGAGAATGTCCTAGAAAGAAAAAAGAGAAACTTCTCGCTGTTGCCTATTGTGGCGAACCATATCTCTGCTACCAGTGTGGTCGTATATTCTAGTTTTCTTCGATAGATGCTACTATATAGAATAGTCTATCTTTCTTTTTTTGTGGATTTGTCTTCTCTCCTCCTACTCTACACAACATTGGTTGTTTCGTCTTTTCCAGCATTTCTCTGCCACCATACCGTTCTATCTCTTTTTCGAGAAAATAGCCGTGTACTGGCATTTCTATGTCTGTAGATGGAATACCATTGTTGTCTGTTGGAACAATGTACAAGATATACTTCTCTTTTTTGCGATATTCGCCTACAGCATACTTTCTACAAATATATTGTCCTGGTTCTATTTCTAGTATTTTTTTCCACTCTGTACAAAGTGGTAGACTTGTACTACCTAGGGTCGATTTGGTCTCTATTTCCTTCTTCTCCAGTTCTTTTTCTAGTGCTATTTCTACAAGAGATGGGAGTTCTATTCCGTCTGGTACAGATGTAGGTTCCACTGGAAACCATTCTATTTCTTTGTCGCTGCCATTTGGTACGAATTTCTTTGGAGGTAGAACTCGAAATAGTAGTTGTATACGTTTTTGCTTGTATAGACCGTCTTCTTCGAATATACGCTCTTTTGGAAACCAACACAGTTCTCTATTGTATCTATCTTTCTTGCATTCTACGAATTTCTTTGTTGCATGTAGAATTTTTCGTAGTCCAGTATTTGCCCATATGGAAATTGGTTCTCCATCGTCTTTTGCAACTACGACTCTACAGTGGTCTTTCCCATCTTGTTGTCGATATCCTAGAACGCTCCATATACCTTTGTTGGAAATTTTGGATATATGCTCTATTTTGCCCAAGAAAGTTCTTTCTACTAGTTTTTCTATTTGCAACGAGTTGTATTGGTCTCTTTCGTTTCTTTCCATTTCCTCGTATATTTGTTCTATTTCTCTTTCTCGTTGTTCTATTGTATTGGTATGTTCTTTGTGGTAGTTTTCCAGTTTGTCTATCACACTTTGTCTCCATTCTTCTGCGCATTGTTCTTCTCCAATCTGTGCAAGTTTCTTTTCTCGGTCTGTACTAGATAGTAGAGATATTTGTTTCTGTTCTGCAATTTTCTCTATTTTGTGCAGTTTGTAGATAGGTTGTTCTACTCCTATTGTATGTGTTTTCTTTGGTCTCCACTCCCATTCTATTGTGTTTGTAGGTGGAAGAAGCATTGTAGGAGGTTCTACGTCTGGATGTAGTTGGCAAGGTCTATTGCACGCTACAAGTATTGTTTTCGAGTTTTTGTCTTTTGTATAGCATTGTAGTTTGGAAAGATGTATTCCACTGTATTTGTCTGCACATAGTATTTCGGTTTGGAATATAGGACAGTTGCGAAAGCCAAAGTCTCCCATAGCCCATAGAATTGCAGTATTCCATAGTTTGTCGTCGTCTACAGTATTTTGTGTTGGTCGTATTCGCACACCTGCCATTCTTTTTGTTCTTGTATGTGCATACCAACAGACATATATTGCAGATTGTGGTCTATCGGCTAGAACAAAGCATCTGTCGAGTTCTTTTGCAAGATTGTTCCAGTGTTGTTTTGCTGGTTGTACTACAAATAGTGGATTGTTTGCAGGAGAAACGAATTCCAATACATCGTCTACAAGTTCGTTTGCTGTTTCTGGTGTTCTATCTCTGCATGCATACAACGATACTTCTATTCTAGTACAGCCTCTAGATTGCACATCTGGATGGTGGAAGGTTTTTCGAAGATGTTCGTTTGGACAGTCTACGTAGTCTGCTAGATGTCCGCCGAATTGTTCTCGTATTTCTCCTGCTTCGAAATTGGATACTATTTTGTTGTATAGTTTGGTTCTCGTTGTATAGCCACTGTGTTCGGATATCCATGTACATACGTGGTTTCCTACAGAGTGTGTGTTGTCGAGTATTGTAGGCTGGGAATCTTGTATGGCTTCTACGAATGTGCCTTGTTCTCGGAAGTTGTGTTCTTCTGCTAGGTATTCCACTAGTGCTTGTCTGTCTAGAGTCCCGGAGAAATCTCTGGTGTAGTCTATGGAATAGATACCATATCCGTTTGCTACTAGTCTCTCCTCGAATGTTGGGAGGATTTTGTGTAGATGTTCGATAGATAGTTCGGATACATCGAGTTTTGCTACAAATAGAGCATATATTGGTGTATTTGGATGTTGTTGTTTCCAGTTCTCTTTTGCCTTGGAATTCGTTTCTCTTTCTATTCTATCTATAGTACTAGATATTGTACTGTTCTTTGCAGATATAGACAATGTGTGCACAATGGCAATATGTACGTGTTTGTATTCCACTAGGTCCGATAGGTTGGAATATATTCTAGATACTATATTTTTTGCCGAAGAAGTGGCTCCGGTGGTACATAGTACTTTGCCTTTCGATACTACACAATCTTTCTGTTGTAGATATCCGAATACGTATAGGTCGTCTACAAAGGTTGGAAGACCTTCTAGAGTTTGTATATGTGTTCTGCCATTGTTGTTGGCTAGATAGTCTACCTTGGATATATCTGGCACCAAGTTGCTGTTGTATGTATTTTCTAGCAATATATGTGTTGCTATCGCCTTCTCGGCACGTAGTCCAATTCTTTCGAAAGTTGTAGATACGTTTGTCTCCATGCTATACAGTAGTAGATTTCATATGTTCAAATGGAAGTTGGAGATTGGAAAAAATGCTTGGGGGAAAAGGTAGATTACTTTGAGGTAGATCTGATTTTTTTTGCGCTCTAGTAAACGCAACGCAACGCAAAGCAACACCACCACACCACACCACACCACACCACACCATATACACCACACTACACCACACCACACCATATACACCACACCACACCATACACACCACACCACACCACACTACACCACACTACACCACACTACACCACACCACACCACACCACACCACACTACACCACACCACACCATATACACCACACTACACCATATACACCACACTACACCACACCATATACACCACACCACACCACACCATACACACCACACCACACCACACTACACCACACCACACTACACCACACCACACCATATACACCACACCACACTACACCACACCACACCATATACACCACACCACACCACACCACACCACACTACACCACACTACACCACACCATATACACCACACCACACCATATACACCACACTACACCACACCACACCATACACACCACACCACACCACACCACACTACACCACACCACACCATATACACCACACCACACCACACCACACCATACACACCACACTACACCACACCACACTACACCACACCACACCATATACACCACACCACACCATATACACCACACCACACCATATACACCACACCACACCATACACACTACACCACACCACACCATATACACCACACCACACTACACCACACCACACCATATACACCACACCACACCACACCACACCATATACACCACACCACACCACACCACACCACACCATATACACCACACCACACCACACCACACCATATACACCACACCACACCATACACACTACACCACACCACACCATATACACCACACTACACCACACCACACCATATACACCACACCACACCATACACACTACACCACACCACACCATATACACCACACCACACTACACCACACCACACCATATACACCACACCACACCATACACACTACACCACACCACACCACACCACACCACACCACACCATACACACCACACTACACCACACCACACTACACCACACCACACCATATACACCACACCACACCATACACACCACACCATATACACCACACCACACCATACACACTACACCACACCACACCATATACACCACACTACACTACACCACACCATACACACCACACTACACCACACTACACCATATACACCACACTACACCACACCACACCATATACACCACACCATATACACCACACTACACTACACCACACCACACTACACCACACCATACACACCACACCATATACACCACACCATATACACCACACCATATACACCACACCATATACACCACACTACACCACACCACACCATATACACCACACCATATACACCACACTACACTACACCACACCATACACACCACACCATATACACCACACCATATACACCACACTACACTACACCACACCACACCATATACACCACACACACCACACCACACCATACACACCACACTACACCACACCACACTACACCACACCACACCATATACACCACACCACACCATACACACTACACCACACCACACCATATACACCACACTACCCTACACCACACCATACACACCACACTACACCACACTACACCATATACACCACACTACACCACACCACACCATATACACCACACCATATACACCACACTACACTACACCACACCATACACACCACACTACACCACACCACACCACACCACACCACACCACACTACACCACACCATATACACCACGCCACACCATACACACTACACCACACCACACCATATACACCACACTACACCACACCACACCATATACACCACACTACACCACACTACACCACACCACACCATATACACCACACCACACCATATACACCACACTACACCACACCACACCATATACACCACACACACCACACCATACCGCATCACATCACACACACCATATACACCACACACACGCACACACACACACACACACGGGGACCGTTTCGCTCTCCATACACCTTTTTAAGCCCAAAAAAAGCGATTGCAGGGTGTGGTTTTTTTATGCTTGAGGGCCTTAACACAAGCTAATACGCCCAAAAAAGTTGTATATAGAACCCCCATCTCTTATACTACTGGACTGTCAAATGCTCAACCGCGTCAACAAAAAAACAACAACTGTCACATCTAAAAAAAACAACAAAAAAAAACAAAACCCCAAAAAACCCCACTAGGACAAATTCATAAACACAGTTCATGACACAATATCTCAACCATTTAGCTCCTTATGGCAAATAAGACTAGGCCATGCTGTGGACGACAGCCGTTCCGCTTAATTTATCATCCCCAGATCACAAAAAAAGTAGTAAGAAAAGGGAAAAAACAACAACAATACTACAAAGCCAAACTAAAATACATAAAAAGATTATACAGGCAAGGCTAGTGGCCAAGGCTTGCTTGAAAAAAGGAAGGGGAATGGACTGGGAAGGCAGAAAAAGGAGACAGCAGTGAAGAAAGAAAAAAAAAAGGCAGAAACAAAGAGAGTTATAGAAAAGAGGAAATTTCTAGCACAGAATGTCCAGAAGGCGGGGATGCTATCTATGCTGAAAGACCCCCAGCATCCCCACAGGGGGCCCACACATACATCACCTCGCCATAAAACATTATGTTCTTCAAGTTGCTGTCATCTAGAGTTGAAGTTAACAAACTCTTACTCTTAGCTTTCGTCTGTTGACCGAAGCTGGGGTCTTAGAATTTGTACCCACAGACTAAAAAAAACAAAACAAAAAAACCACCAACCAAACGTGTCCATGCATTGTACCGGATCGTTGTGGGCGACGGTGTTGGAGTGTGTGGTCGTGAGGGTGTTCCAAGATCTGCTGGGTGAGGGTGTTCCAAGATCTGCTGGGTGTTGGAGTGTGTGGTCGTGAGGGTGTTCCACGATCTGCTGGGTGTTGGAGTGTGTGGTCGTGAGGGTGTTCCACGATCTGCTGGGTGTTGGAGTGTGTGGTCGTGAGGGTGTTCCAAGATCTGCTGGGTGTTGGAGTGTGTGGTCGTGAGGGTGTTCCAAGATCTGCTGGGTGTTGGAGTGTGTGGTCGTGAGGGTGTTCCAAGATCTGCTGGGTGTTGGAGTGTGTGGTCGTGAGGGTGTTCCAAGATCTGCTGGGTCAGTGATGGGACATCAGGGAGGAATAGAACTTCTAGCTGTTTGTCCATTGGTGAAGTCTTTGTGCGTGCCGGTGGGATGGGAGTCCTATCAAACAGCTGTCTCTCCACAGCTGCAGTATGCACATGTTGCTCGTCTGGGGTTCAATTCTGTCTGAGGGAGGTTCACTCAAAGTGGGGCACGAAGTTCCAGTTTCAAAGTGGGCAACGCATCTGCTGCAATTCACCGAGAAACAAAAAAAGAGAAAAAAAAGAAGAAGAAGAAGAAGAAGAGCAGATCCCTGCGCCTTCGCATAACCCAACTTTCAGAGCCAGTCCTAGGTTTGAGTAAAACATTAACATAAAAATGAAATTGTGAAAAAAAAAGAAGTAAATACATTAAAAGGGGGAAAGCAAATACACACACACACACACACACAAATGGACTTTGCTCTCAATGTTGATATTGACATCTATCTCAAGGATGCCTGACAGGGGCAACCACCCAAAGACAATGTGGAGATGCGGAGGAGGAGTGAGTTGGGGGGAGTGTTGGGGGGCGGGGATGGTGGGGGGCTGGGGGGGGAGGGGAAGGGGAGGCAGGTTGGTGGATGGGTGAACAATGAGGTCAAGGTCAGTGTGACCACCTGGAGCCAGGATCATTCAGCTGTGTAGTGACCTTTTTACACACACACACTGTCATGCTCTAAAACAACAACCACCACAAAACATCAACAACCCCCCCCCCCCCCCCCCCCCCCCACCTCCCCCCAACAAACCCACTCTATTTTTGTAGGGATCAGGAAAGTGAATTGATATGTGATCCAGTAATTTAGCGTATGCTCACACAGACACAGACACAGACACACACACACACATTCATGAACATGCAAGTGCACATCACCCAGCTTCCCCACTACTCCCATCCTCCCTGTTCCCATCATGAATGTATTACAGAGAAAAAGATCAAGTCCGTCGTCAACAATGGTATGGTAATCATTTTTAATCAGTTCCTGTTTTGCATGAAATGATGCTGAATACACATGAACATACCAGGTTCTAGATGTATAGGCTAAGCATACAATGATACATATATTTTTCTAGCATTTGATAACAAAACCACATACACAAGAGAGAGAGAGAGAGAGGTGTGTGTGTGTGAGAGAGAAATAGGCAAAGAGACAGAGAGAGAAGAGTGAGTGAGATTGTTTCTAAGCAGAGGCAAAATGATGATCGTTTCTGAGATGTTCACAGCTTAGATCAGAGACCCTATAGCTAATTAATCAAAGAAATGTATGGCTAACAACATCCGTACAATATGTTGCAAAGAATACTCAGTGCTGCACAATGTTAAAAACCAACTGCTGAGCATTTAATAATATGCACAGTGGGGTGCAAACCTTACAAATTGTATCTGTTAGGACATCAAACCTAAATACACAAAGGTAAAAACCTTAGGAACAGTACCTTCTTGGATACCAAGTCTACATTTTGTTGTGGCAAACTTAGTTTCAGTTTCAGTTTCAGTTGCTCAAGGAGGCGTCACTGCGCTCGGACAAACCATATACGCTACACCACATCTGCCAAGCAGATGCCTGACCAGCAGCGTAACCCAACGCGCTTAGTCAGGCCTTGAGAAAAAAAAAAAAAAAAAAAAAAAAAAAAAAAAAAAAGGGGGGGGGGGGAATAAATAATAGATAAGCTTACATAAATAAATAAATAAATAAATAAATAATAATTATAATATAGAAAAAGGTAGTAGTAATAATAATAGTAATACTAATAAAATGATAATAATAAAAAATAAATAAATAAATAAATAAGACAACAATGGTGATAATTAAGCGAATGAATGTAAAATATGACGACACACATTCACACATACACCCACACATGCATAACAGAAATGCACCAAACATGCAGTTTCACAGATATGAAAGTACAGTCAAATACATATAAACGTACATGAGCTCCAACACACACACACACACACACACACACATTACCTTGCACCTCCTCCAACCCCCTCCTCCACACACTCATTTCTAGCCTACGTATCGCAGCTTCCACGGCACACACACACACACACACACACACGCACGCAAACACACACTCACAGAGATGAACACTTACTTGTACAAGCACACACATATACGCCCATATCTCCCACCCCCAACCCCCACACATATATACAAAGATATATATATATATATATATATATATATATATATATATATATATATATATATATATATATACACACACACACACCCGTACACAGATCTCTCCTGACACTTGTGTACACTTACACTCTCGCGCATTCACAAACGCACTCAAAAACACAGACCCACACATCCACACAAACACACACATCCACACACGCACACGCACAGAGGCTGCCAAGAGGGATGGGAAAAGATCTCTGATGCCAAGAACGTGGCGTCTAGTGTGTTGCTCAGTCTATTGTATTTGGAAAGGCCCACAGAGACTCTGTTCCGTTTTGAAGAAATTTGCGCAATGTTGGTTTGGAAATGATGCCGATATTTGTTTGATTTGCAAAGCATCGTGCTCTACCTTTCATGTTAGACTTTCGGCCGCTCCCTCTCTCTGCTTTTATTTCTTTGAGGCGATCGATGGTGTGATGGCCTTGTACCTGTTCTTTTTGGTATTCTTTGACTTTTCTGAGAATTTCCGATTTTCCTAGATGTAGGCCGCTCGTTGGTGTTGCGTTACCAGCAAGTCTGTCAGCTCGCTCATTTCCCTTAACACCTGCATGTCCCGGGCAGTATGACCATGTGAGTTTTTTAATCTGAAAGTTGCGCATTGCCTTATGCCACTCTGGGCTTCCCATTCCGTTTTCAATTTTCTGTATGAGGTTCATTGAGTCGGTTAGAATCATGGCATGTTGGTTTCCGGGCGTATGGATGGACGATAGCCACTGGAGGGCATGTGTCGCAGCTTCAACTTCCATCGTTAGGCTGGAGGTTGTGACTTTGTAGGCAGCATTCTCTTCCCAAATTGTTTTTCCATTTTGTTTCGCAGTGAATCCCCAACCAGACTGGTCTTTGGTGACTGAGCCATCTGTGTATATGATGATGTCCTCTTCTTTACTGTTTTCTTCTATGAGTAGCTTCACTTCCGCATCTGTTTTGCCCTCTGGCCATTCCCGACAATGTCTTCCTAGAGTGGGTGAAATGACTGTGTTGAATAGATGGTTGAGGTTTTTGGGGTTTTTCTCCCATTCTTTTGTTTCTTTCAGGTCTTGTAGTCGGCATACTAGCTGGATTGTGTCTTCTGCTTGTCCCATCCATGATCTTCCTCGTCCTAGACGGCTGCCTTTTGGTTCTTTGACTGCGTCATGCAGTGGGTTTTGAGGGTTTTCTAATGCTTTGAAGTAGGTCTTGACCTGTTCTAACTTGTTTCTGGCCTGTACTGAAGGAAGGTCAAGCAGGTATCGCATGGTTTCTGTGGGCGTGTCTTTTGTTGTTCCAAGGATCAGCCTCATAGCTTCATTTTGTACTCTTTCTAATTTTAGGAGGTTGCTTTGAGACGGTGTTGTAAGCCCAAGTCCGTAGTCGATCACGCTGAGGACGAGTGATTGGTATAGCAGGAAGAGGTGGCGTTGTTCAATTCCTTTGGTTGCCATTGCTTTTAAGACTGAAAGGCCCTTTTTGCATTTGAGAACAGTATTTTCCGTATGTTTTCTGAAGGTCAGCATCCTGTCGAAGTGTATTCCTAGGTAGCGTAGGCATTCAGTTTTCTCAATTTGAATTCCATCGAATGACACAGAAGGTGGTGATTTGCTCGCGGTTTTGTTGTTAAGGGTGCACAGCAACGTTTGGGCTTTCGCTGGATTGATGGAAGATCCTGTGTCTTTGCACCATTGAGCAATATTGTTTAGTTGTTTCTGGACGGCTTCAGTTCTTTCCTGAGCATCTTTCGAAGTTTTGAAGACCAGGCCATCATCCGCAAGGGTAAGCACCCGAGCAATTCCATTGTTGTTTAAGTCTGCAAGGCCCTTCGTGTAGACATTGTAGAGGACAGGAGAGAGCGGAGACCCTTGTGGCAGTCCCATGGATAGTTTAGAAGGTGCAGACATCCAATCTCCGAGGCGTAGGACGACAGTTCTTTCCTGAAGCGCTGCTGCTATCCATCTTGTCAGTGTCAAACTTACTCCATAACTTAGTAGCAGCTCCATGAGGTGCGCAAACTGGACTTTATTGTAGGCATCTTCAAGGTCAATTGCTACTGCTAGTGTTTCTTCTTTTCTTTGGAATCCTTCATACACCTCATATGCAAAAGCAGCTGCATTTTCCCATGTGGACTTGCCTGTTCTGTAACCACCTTGATTTGAAGGGAGAATGTGCCTGTGTTCAAGATCCCTTGCAAGTTTCCTGGCTATCATGCGTTCCATGAGCTTTCCAGCAATGTTTTGCATGGTTAGGATCCGGTAGCCGCTTACCTGATGATGGTCCTTTCCTGGTTTTGGTATGGGTTTTAAGAAGCTGTGTGTCCAGTCCTCCGGCACTTGTCCATTGTGGAAACTGTTTTGATATAGACTGAAAAGTTTGCTTCTGTCTTCTTCCGATAGCTCCTTGATGTCTGAGTAACGAACTTTGTCTGGGCCAGGAGCCGATTCTTTCTTGCATTTAGCTATTGCCTCGTTTAGATCATCCATTGTCAAGTCATCATCAGGTCCAGTCTGCATAAGGGTTTGGTTTAACTCCTCAATATATTTCTTTTTCTCATCTAAGTTTCTTTGATCACTCTGTTGTATGAAACGTTTGAGCAAAGCAGATCCTTTTTCTTCATTTGTCTTAAGCTTGGTTCCGTCAGTGTCTAACATCTCTGGGGTTGTTGTTGTGCACGTTTTCCCTTCCATGCGACGATAAAATTGCCAGAACTCTGTCAATGTTGTGTCATAACTGAGTGTCTCGCAAAACTGTTTCCACCTGTCATTTTTGGCCTCTTGAGCAATGACTTCAAACTGTTTGGTTTTTTCTTTCATTTTTGTTTCAATATCTTTGTCCGGAGATGGTTTTGTTCTTTCTTTTTGCCAAAGTTTGACAGCCGCATGTTTTTCTATCCAGGCTCTCTCTGTGTCGGTATTCCACCATGGGGGCTGAATAGTTTGCATCCTGTTCAGTGCCGTTCTTTTGTTTCTTCTGTGTCTTAATAAACTTAAAAGAAGCACAGCATTTACTTGGGAATCAAGCCTGCGTTTTAATCAGATGAAAACCTTCTGCATAATTTATTTACCATTGTTGCCTACAGAACATCCAACCACACAGGGGCCATATCAGGCTTGAAAGTACTGTCAACACTGATTGCTTAGTGCCTGGAAAAAAGGGGAAGAAGATTAGGCACAAGTACAGTCACGCTCATGCACATGAACATGGGATGTACGCCTCTCAAGTTTACCATTCTGTCAATTTCTCACCAGAGGATAAAAGAAAATTTATATGAACACAAACATAAAATACATATAACACAAAATCATATGTGATAAGAGGCATGAAAAACAAAACAAACAAACAAACAAACAAAACAAACAAAAAACTCAAATGTCTGAGATGTAAAAAGAACATGTATAACATTGTAAGAATGCCCTATTATTAAGTCCAGAACAAGGCAACAAATATTCAAGGCTTTCTGGATAAAAGAGGTCACTGGGCCAGCAAGGCAAGAAATAAGAAAGGAAGAGACAACAGAAAGAAAAGGCCATAAACAAAGAGAGCAATAGAAAAGAAGAAATTTCTACCATAGATTGAATTCCCAGAATGTGAAGATAGAATTCCCAGAAGGTGAAGATAGAATTCCCAGAAGGTGAAGATACCATCAAAAATGAAAGAACCCATCCAACTGGGAACCTCATGAATACCATCTGCTAAGACAGCAGTCTGCAAACCTCAAAGAACATGTTCAGGACTACAATCTGCAGTATTTTTTATTGCCTCAACTAGACCTCGAGTGGTGGTATGATGCTAGCTGTTTGGATGAGACAATAAACCAAGATCCTGTGTGTAGCATGCACTTAGAGCACATAAAAGAACCAATGGCAACAAAAGGGTTGTATCTGGCTAAACTCTGCAGAAAAATCAACATCTATTGGACAGCAAATAGCCCTGCAGGCAGGTGAGGGGCACAGCCCTTGCTACTGGTACTACGTAACCCAGTACTGCCTTCCGCATGTGAAGTCTCCCCAACGACAGACCAGGCGGAGGAGGAAACCTTTCCCAATGGCTGTGAAGGCGGAGGAGGATGACCAAAGGGCAGAAGGAGCTCTTATCCTTGGCTGGAAGTCCCCATAGGAGACGGAACTCTGAAGAAAAAACCTGCACCTGCCGAGGCCATCCTTCATGTGGCAGTATCTGCACCTGTGGGACTGTGAGCGTCGGTAGGCGAGAGAGTGGGGAAGGGACTGCACAACTCCTCCTCACTAAAAAAAAGTCACCTGTGCTGGCCAGGCATAAGGAGAAGCGTGAGCGAAGGAAGCAGGGATCAACTTCTGGAGACGTTTTCCCTTGCAACACCTGTGGGAAGTGCTGTACATCCAGAATCAGCCTCTTTTCCCATATGAGGACACACACTGACAGATAAGCCTGCCTGCCTACTCATACGTCGGACTGACGGGAGACTCCATCACCCCTGCAGGCAGAAAAACAAAACAGAAAAAAGGGTGGCATTGCCCTGTAGCAATGCCCTTTCCCTGGGGAGAGCAGCCCAAATTTTATGAGGTGAAATCTGTTGTGACGAAAAAAAAAAAAAAAAAAAAACTAAAAGAGTCATACAATATAGCAGTGAGCAAACCATATGCAAAAGACGTAAGTGCATTGACATTCATCTTACATACAGCATCTTGCAAACCTTGAGAACAGAATTTTGCTTGGCTATCAGTTACAATGCATCCTGTCCTTCCAATATCACTCAACTGTGGAGCCTGTACATTTTTTTGTCAACTCAACTAATCTAATAATCACCCAGTGCCCATCACATGTGACGAGAGCAGCAGACTCATCCATCTGTTGAACACATTCTAATGTGAACATGTCACTTGAGCCTCTGTTTTTAATCTTATCCATTTCCTAACACATATAATCACAGCAAAAAATGTAAAACAACATTCATCAATATCGGTCAACGCCACTCATTTGTCAATAATAACTTCTGTATTATATGACGGGGCATCTAAAGTTTAGTTTAAATTTAAAAGAACGGTGGAAAAAAGATCATCACGAGATGACAGTGTTTGTAGACAGAACATTGCTTGACAACACCCAGAGTAGAAGTGGAGCTATGGCTTGGTGGTAAAATGCACCCAACAATGTAGCAAGTGTCCACAAGTTCGAGTCCCATATATACAGACCAGGATTTTTACACCCCCTAAAATAGATCAAGAATGATGGTCTGTGTGCTAGTCTTTTGGATAAAATGATAAACAGAAGTCCGCAACACTAAGCATGCATGACCTACAACAACAAAAAGGTACCCACGGCAAAATTCTGTAACTTTGACTGTGTAACAAGTACACTTGCACTTGTAGGAAAAAAACAAACAAAGGTGGCGCTGCTTTTGTTGTCCCCAGGGAGAGCAGCCTAAATTTCACACAGAGAACTGAGGTATCTGTTGTGACAAAAGAGCACTACAATACAAAATACATTACAGCAGTGCTTTGTCAGTACATATCACAGAATAACCATCCAACCTTTGGGCAGCAGACTACACCAAAATGAGCCCAGGTACTGTAGTGTGTTGTATTGTGTTGTGTTGTAGTATACCATTCTTTATCACAACAGATTAAAAAAAAATAATAAAAATAATTCACTGTGTTTATTCAGGCTGCTCTCTCAAGGAGTATATGTCGCTACAGCGTAGTCATCATGCTTTTTTCCTTTTTTCTGCCTGTAAATGTATTTGTTTTTTCAATCAACCCTTTTTGTTGACATGAGTTATGGTTATTTTATGTGCGCTATGTGCATGCTATGCATGGAACCACTGTTTATCATCTCATCCAAAGGACTAGCACCCAAACTACCTCTCAAGGTCTAGTGGGGGGCGTGGAGGGGAATACTGGTGAGCATGGGATTTGATCTGATCCAATGTGCTCAGATTCTCTCACTGCCTTGGCCGACACGTTAGTTTCAGTTTCAGTTTCACTTTCTCAAGGAGGCGTCACTGCGTTCGGACAAATCCATACACGCTACACCACATCTGTTGAGCAGATGCCTGACCAGCAGCATAACCCAACGTGCTTAGTCAGGCCTTGAGTGCATGCTTACATATTTGTGTACCTATGAAAGTGGATTTCATTTTACGTAATTTCGCCAGAGGACAACACTCTCGTTGCCATGGGTTCTTTTTCAGTGCGCCAAGTGCGTGCTGCACACGGGACCTCGGTTTATCGTCTCATCCGAAAGACTAGACGCTCAGTTTGATTTTCCAGTCAAACTTAGGAGAAAGGTTACCACTTGGCCATCACTTCATGGGTATGGGTGTGTAAGTGAGGGATGAGGAATTAGAGGTGTGGGGATAATATAATTGAAAATATTATGGAAGACTGAGCAGCAGCAAAAATCATTTCAAAGAAATAAGTTCTGCAACGGTTTTACACTTAATCCAATGATTTGCCTCCTATATATATTCTGCTGGATTCCAGTGTACATAACATTTCTCTTTTGATTTTTTTGGTTTCAAGGCAGCGGGGAAAATGATGATAATGATCTCCAAGCCTACACAGTGGTCATGACTTCCCCAGGCCCCCTTCTCCACCAGTTTCACATACACACTCACACAGCAACTTTCTTTGTGATAATGCTGGTCAATCTGAACATACACATATACACTCTTGATTCATGACAACCTGGCCAGACTATATCAACATGGGGTGTTCCATTGACATGATGATAAACAACACACATTGACACACACACATGTTTTCTGCAAACTATTTCTAATTAGCCCTAGAAAGTTAAAACAAAATTTCAGAAACACCAAGAGTTAACACTACTAACTGTGGTCATAATGCAGATCCCTCCCCCATTCCAGCCCTCTCCCCTCACACACATATTTACACAAGCATGCACATAGTACATACACCACACACTGATTTCTCTTCACCCTTCTATGAAGTGGGAGCAGACAGTAAATAACCTGATGCTGCATATGAATCTGTGCTGGTCGTGGAAAAAGTAATGGGTCAATCAATCAGCACAGCAAATCAACATTAAACTCTTTCTGAGCTCTCATTCTTGATCATTCACACACTCTCTCAAATCAACTCCAAGAAAAACAATAACAAGAGAGTGGAAGATAATGTATAAACTTGAACAACACTAATTTACTGAAGACATTCATGTGGGCACCTTCTTTGGGTCTGCTTTATTTCTAACAATTCTGGTGAGCCTTGCATATACATGCAGCAGTTAACATAAGATTCTTTTTCTTCATGATATTGATACTCATAGTACTATTCATTTTGTCCATGTATCATTGTATCACACACACACACACACCAAAGAAAAACAAAAACAAAATGAACATTGCAGACAGCTCTGAAAAGGTAAACCAACCATTTTCTTCACAACTGTTACATCTTGCTCCTGTAAAAGCTCTTCACCTTCGACTCCACATTCACATAATACTTGAGCCTGACGGCGATGTCGCGAGCTGTGTCATAGTCCTGTTCAGCAAAGGCATGGGACATCAGTTCCGTGTTCTGCTGTATCTTGGAGGAGATGTCCTCTTCAATCTCCTTGATGTCCTCTGTGGAGCTTTCCCCGATGCGTTCATTCAGGTCCAGGACCTCCATGAGGAACTCAGGGTCCATGCTGGTGCTGCCCTCCTCGATGACGTAGCCATGCAGCTCCAACAGGTACAGGGCCCGAGGCAGAGGCTTCAGCAGGGTGAAGTACGCCTTGTTCAGCAGCGATGACTGCTCCTCCGCCAGAGACTGCTCTGTCTGACAACACAGATTATCATCATTATATATTGTACTATCAACATCTTCATCATTATGACAATCATCATGCCAGTATTACAACAATGATTAAAAACCAAACAACAACAACAACAAAAAACAACATCAATATCACTTTTTTTTTCTTAAAAAATTTTTTTTTTACAATATTATCCATGGTTTTTAGAACATCAACTGTACATTTCATTCAGTATTTCTTTATAGTACAAAAAAGTATATAGATCAATAACATATGTATAAGAAATAAATTTCATTCAATACACAGAACTATGCACATTGTTAAAAACAATGCTAATGTATATTACGCTGTATACTTGAAGACTTTGGTTCAGTAACAGTAAAATACAAACACACACACACACAACAAAAACAAAGCCAAAGCCAACAACAAGAGTGGCTCAACTCTGAGTGTGACAAAGACTGATTACACTTTATTTACAGATTCAGATAATTTCTAACAAAAATATGTTCTGCTACATGATGTGCATAACTGTAAATACTGTGCTATGGCATTTATGCCCCCTCTACCTGCATATATATGATATTTTAGTCCGTGTGTGTGTGCGTGCGTGCGTGCGTGTGTGTGTGTGAGAGAGAGAGAGAGAGAGTGCATACAATGTATACTCACACATTGTGTTCATGTGCACACACAAAACATATATATATATATATGTGTGTGTGTGTGTGTGTGTGTGTGTGTGTGTGTGTGACTGTGTGTGTGCGTGCATACATGCAAGTGCATACTTTGATACATCTGAGCACATCTACGGAAATTGATCATTCCATATATTGTGTAATGCAAGGTACCTCTGATTTTTGATTGAACTTGTCTGGGTGAAGATGCTTTTGCAAGTGCTTGTACACTTCACTCAGTTTCTTCACGTCCAGGTCAAACGCTTCGTCCACACCAAGCAGAGTAAAGAAAGTCACTTTGCCAGCAGGTTTTTGAACCACCCCACAGACACAGAAAAACAATTCTGTGAGGGGGTCGGTTTCTCTTCCGCAATTCCAGCACTTCCTGCATGCACCAGAATCGTTTTCCGATTCTTCACTTTGCCAGACTGGTGTTGTGAAGATAGCACGTTGTGGCAAAGCCGAATAAGGTCGAATAACACCGAAAGGGAATGCTGTCGTTGCAGACGAAATTCTATCCGACAGAATGCGATGCCCTGTGCTCTTCAGTGATTTTTCCAGTGATGTCAAGGAAAATGGCATCTGCGTACGCTTGGATTTTGTTATGGATGGCGCTGGTTCCTGTACTGATATATGACATGATCTGCTGGTCTGCTTGAAACGACTAGAAAGAATTCGGGTACACAAGGTCACATTCTTTAGTTTCGATGCCAGCAACTCCATGGGAGCCGCCATTTTGGAGGATGTCATTTGATCACTAAAACATGGATTGAATGGGTTTTTGTATCTGGATTATAAAACTAGAAATATGCCATAATGTACAAATAAATAGCATTTAAAAAGAAAAGATATGATTGACATAACATACATATCAAGTTTGTTTATTCTTCAACCGAAAGAAGATCACATATATAATATTAATATAAGTTCGTTCTCATCGCTATTAAATCTAAACTTCAATCCACCTCGCAGCAGACCGGAAACGCGCAAAACGTGTGTTGAATTGAGTCGGAGTTCTGTCGATCAAGGCAAGTACTTTTGTTTTACATGTGCACGCCTTTTAGTTTTAGTTTTATTGCTTGATCATTTTTTTGACTTGTATTAATATCCCCATTTTCCACCTTCTGTCTCTGATATTCAATAGCTAGGTTATCCCCTTCCTGTCTAGAGTAATGGACTCACAAACCAGTGACCAAACCACAAATGCGTAAAGTCGTAGGAACAACGAACAGGCAAATAAGCCTCAATCGTTGATCAAGTCAAGTCAAGTATCTGCCCTGTTTCTTTCTCAATCTTCCCGACAGCTGTCTTCACACACACTCACACACGCATCTCTTCTCCCTCTCTTTCATTCTTCCAATGACAATAATGAACACACTGATAGCCTTATGGTTTGGTGTATTTGCGCATACACATATTTTGTATGCTTATAATTATTTTGTTCATTTTTGTATTTATTAACTAAACATAAATGATTATGATGTCATCTCTCTCTCTCTCTCTCTCTCTCTCTCTCTCTCTCTCTCTCTCAGAGTCTCTCTCTGTCGAGAGCTCAGTATCTCAAACTCTCTGTCGGTTAGAGAGAACTACAATATTGTTTAACAAGCATTATTTTTCTGTTTTTGTTACTCAAATTTTATTGCTCAAACATTATCTTGAAATATTAGTTTTTAAGTCTTGTACTTGTAGTTGTAGTTGTACAATTATTCTCTCTCTGTTTTTCACACTCTCTGTCTCTCACTCTCTCCTTAAATTCTTTCACCTCTCATTCTCGTCTAGCGATGCAGTGACGTCAAATTACTGTTCATGTAACCATCATACGACTTGAAATGTGTATGCTGTACTGATATAATGATTTTCCCACTATGTTTTATTTTACTGTTTGCCCTTTGAGGGCTTGATCAGTTGATGATACAAAGAAGGCATTGTCTTGCTTATACTATTTTTTTTTTTAGTTTAACGATCTCACACTCTGTACATGCTTAGATAACTAACTTGTGTAAGAATTACAACACACACACACACACACACACACACACACACACACACACACACTCAAGTGCATACTGTCTCTCTCTCTCTCTCAGACACACACACACACACACACACACACACACAGAGTGACTAAGTCACTGATGCAGAAGGACGAAGGGAGCATTTCCACAGAGTGGAAAGCCTGTGGCCAGATCCTACCTCAGTACCTGTGGTTAAATTTGTGGGTTCAAATGGGAATTCTGGGTCCACACTCTTTTGAAGCTTCTTTGGGAATATTGCTCAAATTTCCAAACGTGTTCATTTATTCACACTTGACTCACTCGTCCCAGACTTCCAATTCGAGACCATAACACCAACTTGACATATTGTAGGTAAGAGCTTTCTGCTTAGTCAAATGGAATACTCAGTTGCCTCTGTATCCGTTAAGTGTAACACTCTTGTCATGCTCAGTGACAACCATTTGCCTTCAGAATTTTTGTTATGGTAAGTAATTATTTTAGTTAATAAATTCTAGCTTACAAACCATGTGGAGTGAAGGAGTGACATTTGACAACACATTTCCACTTTTAGTTGTACACAAGGACTGAAACAGTAGTAGATTTAGTTTTTACTGTCTCCTCCTCCACTATTTTTCATCTGATTTCCAGAATTCAGCTGGTGGTTAGTGCAGTAAAAGCAGCAGTCAACATGAGCAAGAAACAGACACCAAGTGACTTCCTCAAGCTGATTATTGGCAGGCCGGTCATGGTCAAACTCAACTCTGGTGTGGATTATCGAGGTAATGATAACTGACAAGTAAATTTCCGTTGTGTATTTTGAATGCTTGTTTTTGTGTGTTAATGCCTCATCATTGTGTGCCCTTATGAATGGTGTTATGCTCTATTATAAAGCACATTTGTTTAGATCAAGTTGACATGTTAAGTATCTGGTGGTATAAAACTATTATTATACTTATAGTATCAAACGCTATTGTGACTGCCCTTACCTCTGTCTTATCTGGTAAGCCTGCCAGCCTGAGCCCGCCTTCAAGAAACTTCAACTCCCCCCCCCCAAACCCCCTCCCTAACTCAAGAGTCTAGATTGTCAGTGTCATTGTGTAGCATCACACTTTCTGTGTCCACATGTTTTTAATTTTTTGTTGTTGTTTTTTGGTATCATTATTATTATTATTATTCAGATTTAAGTATTTTCTTTTTCTTTTCTTTTTTTCCAACACATAATTTTGTCAGTCATCTCTTTGATTTCTCATTCCACCCAAAAGACTAGGTTAGTTAACCTTTCCCGTACGTCGCCTAAAATTTTGCGCGCCGTACATCGTGGGTGTGCAGAAACCCATGGTTTCTAAGAAGGAATGACCCCTCGCTGTACGTCGTGGGTGTGCAGGCACCCATGGTTTCTGTGTACGAACTAACCCTTCGCTGTACGTCGTGGGTGTGCAGGCACCCATGGTTTCTGTGTACGAACTAACCCTTCGCTGTACGTCGTGGGTGTGCAGGCACCCATGGTTTCTGTGTACGAACTAACCCTTCGCTGTACGTCGTGGGTGTGCAGGCACCCATGGTTTCTGTGTACGAACTAACCCTTCGCTGTACGTCGTGGGTGTGTAGGCACCCATGTTTTCACTGAAGAAATAAGACCTTGCCGTACGTCGTGGGTGCACAGTAACCCACACCTGTCCGTAAAGCAAATTTGACTTTTCTTCAGCAGACTTGCATGCGCAGTTTCCACTTGTGCGTGTAGGCTATTTACTCCAGTGCTTGACCAGGCGCATTGTGAATAAGTTTTGCCCGTGAGAAGAGAGTGTTGTTTTCTCTACTTTGAACAGATTAGGATAAGAATAAAATTTCTATATCAACTATCTTTCTTTTTTTAGCCATAGTCGGGTTTTCTCTACTTTGAACAGATTAGGATAAGAATAAAATTTCTATATCAACTAGATTTTAGATCAATTGATTTCAGACTTACAAAAATATCCAGTTCTTAGAAAGGCACTTTAATTCCAACTAGATAAAAAGCTATCAATCAGTTGCTCCCGATCATTCTCTACAAGAAAAACAGTTCATTCAATATTGTTGAAGATATCTAGTGCAATAAATATTGTTTTCTGAAATTAGTTACAACTTTAGAGTAAAACTTAGCGCAGACTTGAACCGGGATACGATCAACAAAAGACAAGGTCACTCTGATCTCTCTCTGTAGCGAGCCCAAGTGACGTCACGTCGACAACGCGTGGCGCGCAAGCTTTGCATGGGTGGCTCCACACCCACGACGTACGGCGTGCAAGGTTTATTCTTTGGGAGTATGGGTGTCGTCACACCCACGATGTACTGGGACATTAATTGATTAATAACTTCTTTGTTTATGTATAAAAGAAAATAATGTTCAGTGGATATGTAGTAAACTATATTATGGACAAAGTCATGAAATTATGTGGAAGTGGCTTCAATATTACTTGAATTACAGAGCAAAAACACTTGTCTGGGTGATTTCACACCCACGACGTACGGGAAAGGTTAATATCTGTACAGTAAAATGACTGTGATTTTACCAGTTGAATAGACTATTGTTTTATCAGCAAGATGATAAGACGTGACTGTGTTCCAGGTGTGTTGGCGTGTCTGGATGGCTACATGAACATAGCACTGGAACAGACAGAAGAGTATGTCAATGGTCAGCTCAAAAACAAATATGGTGATGCCTTCATCAGAGGAAACAATGGTAAACAACGAAAACAACCATTGTGTGTGGATGGATGGAGTTGGAGGAAGGGTGTTGATGGGAGAGGGGTGTAGTGTGTGTGTGTGTGTGTGAAAGAGAGAGAGAGAGAGAGAGATTTCATTATTCAGATATCAGCTGCTTTTTGTTTTTTTAACACATAATTGTGCCTGTCAGCTCTTTTATAGACTTGAGTTTTGTGCATGTGCCAAAGTGCACTGTTCACAGGACCTTTGATTTTCTCATTCCATCCAAAACACTTGGTTAGATTACATCTGTACACTGTTTTGTCAGTAAAGTGATTGATGATTTTACCAGTCAGACAGACTAGTGTTTTATCAGCAAGGTGATTAGATGTGACTGTGTTCCAGTTGACTGTTGATGGGAGAGGGTTGAAATGTGTGAGACACAGAGAGAGAGGGATGGAGGGAGAGAGAGAGAGAGAGTGTATATATATATATATATATCTGAGAGAGTGAGTGTTAGGTTTTTTCTCCCCCATTAATGTTAAGATTAATATTGCATCTAACAACCTGCATTGTACTTCTAGGTCATGTGTTTCAAGTATAATTTCTTTTTAAGGTAGTTGTAGTAAATCACATGTTGCAGTACCTCAGGTTCATTGTAGCAGTGACGTCGTGAGAACAGGTGAACCATTATCACACCTCAGAAGAAGGGCAAAGTATGAAGTGCACTTGGACCTCAGGATGCTTTTACACCGTTTTCTGTCACATCACTTACAATTCTTATCGATAATTTATGTCGATTATATGTTATACTGAAGCCACTGGTTTAGGAGTATCAGTATCAGAATCAGTAGCTCAAGGAGGCGTCACTGCGTTTGGACAAATCCATATACGCTACACCACATCTGCCAAGCAGATGCCTGACCAGCAGCGTAACCCAACGTGCTTGGTCAGGCCTTGAGAGAAAAAAAAAAGAAAAAAAAAGATAATAATAATTATTTTAAAAAAAAAAGATAATAATTAAAAAAGAAAAAAAAGAAAGAGAAAATAAATTAAAAATAATAATAAAAAAAAACACAAAAAAAACTGGTTTAGGAAAAACAAAATAATTATGGATCTGGTGACTGAATGTGAAATAATTAGACACTGCATACGTTGCAGTATTCAGTATTGTGATTTATTTGAATGTACTACAACTTCAATTTAACTCGCCATGTCAGCGCTATTGATTTTGATCAGAAATGACCCGCTCCCCCAGGTTTTATGTACTTGGAAGCATGGATTGTGTTATAAATGCAGATGTCAACAGATTTCAGGAATAGTTTCAAAAGTCTGTAATTTCTGTTCTGATGTGCCTTTCAGTGTTGTACATCAGCACGCAGAAGAGAGGCCGATGAGAGATGGGAGTGAGGTGGGCAGACAATGGGTGAGGCCAGCAGAGGAAAAAACAGCCGATGAAGGAAGCCAAGGACAGCAGCCAACAGCTCACTGTCCGGAGGGTATGACTGGGTGGATGGATGATTCAGATTGGTGTGTGTGCGGTTCATTGACATGGATGATGGGTGGTGTATGTGTTGGGTGTCAGGAAACTGACAAAAATGGGAGATGTGAAGATGCCTGCAGGTTTGTAGGATGTTTATAGTCCCCAGATATGACCTGTTCGTCAGTCTATGTGGATGTAGGACTTTTCTACTTTCTTTTTCTTTGTTTTTTGCCTGTTTTTGATCCACATCTCAATGTTGTTTACGACTAGTTTACCCGAGTCTTAATACTTCAGCTAATTCAAATTAGTAAAATACTTCAAATATCGAAAATGAGAAGAAATTTAGGCATTTGTTACTCTGTTTAAAGCCTCCCCCCAAACATACAAAATGATAAAAAAAAAAAATTGAATATCACTATCAGCAGCTTTGGTTATTTGTATCACATTTTCCTTTACATGGTCATTTGTGGCAAGTTTAACAAACACCAGTCTCCTATTATCATGAAGTCAGCAGTTATGTGCTGTGGTGAAAAACCTATATTGTGCAGAGATACTTTATATTCTGAATTGTGCACTGTATGTGTTGGTCTGCTTCTGAAATAATAATAAGTAGCATTGGATTTCAACAAAAAAATAATACAATGTTTCATTGTTGTACTGAACTTGTCTCTAAAAGTTCCTTCGTCTTGATGGACATGAATGTTGTGGTTTTAATCCAGTTCATTGTTTTCTTTGTCTTCTTCAGAAGAAAGGATGAAAGAACTTGTCATTGTCATGATACAGGAAACGATTCATTTTGATATTTTCTTCAACTCAGCGGAGAGATCATTTTCATTTTTAAAAGTAAAAATTTCAGTGCTGCTCTTCATCAAATACTGTTTTTCAGTAGCTTGGAGACAGAGCTGAAGCAATCATGATTCATGTCACTGTTTGACTGAAATTTTGTTTTGTTTTTTGCATTGCTTTAGAAATAAAAGTTGGTCATTGTTCTTTATGTGTGGAAGTGACTTTATGAGAGACGAGACTGATGTCTTTAATTTTTTTGTTTCAAACCCAGAAGTCTGTCACTCACATCAGAGAACAGAATTGAAGGCTGCTGAAAAAGTTGTTCTCTATGTATTTCCTGAAAACATGTCACTGGGACAAAATCTTCAAAAACAGAATGCACTGCTGGAGAAGGTGCTCTTCATCTATGTCCAGTAAACATGTCTCTTGTAGTTGAAGGAAGTGATATCTTTCCTTTGAACACACACACACACACACTGATGCACTAGTCTATTTGTAACAAATGCAACCACGAACAGGTACAAGGCCTTTGTTCTGAAACATTAATAGTCGTGCCACAGGATGCCAGTGCTTGCTTTCAATGTACACTGTGTTCAATTATAGTTGTAATATGCTGGGGCATGGGTGTTTCGTGATGTATGGCAATGGTGTGAAAGCCTTGAAACAGGCTGAGGAGTTCAGTTTCAAGGAGGCATCAAAATGTGTGGACTGATAATGTGACAACACACCTGCTGTTCTTCACATAAACCCTAGGTATTGATCAGGCCTTGAGGGCCTGCCCTGGTTCCTGTGAAACATTGACATATAAAAGGGAAAATAATTGGGAAAGTAATGTAAAGTGAAAGATACGTAGGTGGCATATTTTAGAACTGAAACTTTTTTTTTTTTTTTTTTTTTAAGGTTCAGGAATACTGAACAGCTTTTCAATGGACCAGTGGCTCTCAGTCTCCAGTGTGCTCCAAATTTGTTTTTAATTTTTTTTTTAAATTTATTTATTTTACTTTTTTGCTGTCCCATCTTCTGCCCAGTTTCAGTGGAATTACTCCCACAGCGCTTGTTCTGATTCTCCCACCCTCACAATGTATTGCATTATGTAATTTCTCTTTTGTCACAACAAATTCCTCTTTAAAAATTGAGGCTGCTCACCGCTACAGTGCTGTGTCACCCATATTTTTTTCTTTTTCCTGACTGCAAGTGTACATCTGTTTTACTATCTACATGGATTTTTCACAGAATGTTGCTAGGTACAACACTTTTTGTTTCCATGGCTTCTTTTACATGCATTAAATGCATGCTATACATGGGACCTCGGTTTGGTTTACCACATCATCTGAATGACTGTACTGACGCACCAGGATTTATCTGTCTCAATCACAGCACCAGCAGTCCACACATACAGGGTGTTAAACAGACATTGGTCATGGCCTCAGTAAACCCCAAGATATATTTAAAAAAATGTATAATTGAGACTTTCCTTATTTGCATTCATGTTCATAATTCGTGATGATGAAATTTCTTGCTGAAGAAAGTTTGTGAAGCATGTTTGCTTTATTTACCACACGCATGAGAACACAAGAAGTTGTGTTCTGTAAGCTTTGCAACAGGAACAGAAAAAAGAAGTTAATTATCCCCTTCACACACACCTCTCTCTACACACACGAACTGATTTGTTTGTGGGCTGTGACTGTCACGTTCACAGGTATATATGAGTGGGATTTTTTGTTAACATTTTTTTAAAAATTATTTAAAAAAAAAAAAAAAAAATCCCCACCTTGTAGGCAGTCATGGTCCATTTCCACAGGGGGTATCTGTATTTGTATTATTTTTTTTATCACAACAGATTTCTCTGTGTGAAATTTGGGCTGCTCTCCCCAGGGAGAGCGCGTTGCTACACTACAGCACCACCCATTTTTTATATATTTTTTCCTGCATGCAGTTTTATTTGTTTTTCCTATCGATATGGATTTTTCTACAGAATTTTGCCAGGAACAACCCTTTTGTTGCCGTGGGTTCTTTTACGTGCGCTAAGTGCATGCTGCACACGGGACCTCGGTTTATCGTCTCATCCGAATGACTAGTGTCCAGACCAGCACTCAAGGTCTAGTGGAGGGGGAGAAAATATCGGCGGCTGAACCATGATTTGAACCAGCACGCTCAGATTCTCTCGCTTCCTAGGTGGACGGGTTACCTCTAGGCCATCACAGAGACGCATGCTGGGTAAGTTCTTGTTTCCATAACCCACCGAACACTGACATGGATTACAGAATCTTTAACGAGCGTATTTCATCTTCTGCATGGGTATGCACATGAAGGGGGTTCAGATATAAGCATGTCTGCACATCTGATGACCTGGAAAATTGGAAAAATTTCAACCCTTTACCAGGCTCCATGACCAGGATCTGAACGAGGGACTCTCACATTGAAAGTCCATGACTTAACCACTCTGCTGTTGACTCGTTGATGCACAGACTGGCACTGCCTTTCATAATCATACAAAGGAATTAAAATTGGCATGCTTTTTCACAGTTCACTCAAGTGAAGTTTTGATTTTTGGCTTCCGTGTGTTTACACACAACATGAGTCAAAGTAATAAATAACAGTGTTTTGGCTGTCTGTGTGAGTGGGTGTATACGTGTGTGTGTCCATGGTACATATTCATTTCCTCCAGAAAAAATTTATAGTCTCTTGAAAGAATAATTTGCCTAAAAATAGGGGGGGGAGGGGAATCAGTTCTTTCCACACATTCCAATTATAATGACATTGCACTTCCGTGAAGAACACAAAATACTTTTGAATATTTCTTTCATATTTTTCTTTCATATTTGCAAAACACACTGATTAAAAGTTGTTTTATCATTTTTCATTCAAACGGGGACTTCTTTTGCTCAGTGTGCAAGTTAATTTGGCACACACACAGAGCTCTCAAATGCACCAAAATTATGCTTTGCAATGGGACGTTAATCTAAATTATATTATGCTCATCCAAAACCTTACATTTAAAAAAAAAAAAAAAGGTGACTTTGGCATTGAAATGCTTTGTTTTACACTCAGTTTGACGGTCTTACACTATCTACATTCACCCAAGTGGCCTTTTTCAGAAAATATATTGTGCACAATGCAAAAAATATTCAATACTATGCATGTGCAATTCTTTCAGTAACTTACTGTTTTGGCTTGTTTGCATTTAGATGTAATGACATACAAATCATGGACAGAACACACAGAATGACGCTTACCACACCATCAAAGTGTTTACTGCATATGAATGTAAGAGGATACTTAATTAATCAGACTGAACATAACACAAATTTTAGACATGTTAACGGCATGCAGAAATCTTGGAATAATATCTTTCGGTATTGTGCTTTCAATCAATAATGCACAATGACATATTACTGATAGGATGTCAAGGAGGCCATTTAAATCTGTTCAGAGAAATATTTGTGAGCAGGCCTCAAATCTTATAAATGTCCCTGAACAACCATGAAAAATCAACAAATCTGATTTTCATACCACAATAAGTTATATCAAGTCGCTCTGTGCTTATGCTGAGGGAGATGACTCTGGCATGTCTGCTAACTTTGCACTGAAAGAAAAAACTGTACTAACCTTTTTGTCATTGTGTCTATTCATAGACCTGAATTTCGCACAAACTTCATGGAGAAACTTATCTTTCACACATAGGAGCGAAACTTTTTACTTCCGCATGCGAATTTCACTAATCTTTGGACAGATCCCCTCTCTGCCAAGGCAGAGTTTGATGAGATCCCAGAGGCAGAACCAGGTCTATGATTAGAGCACACAGCTCCCTTGTACATCGTATGTAGTTTTAGAAGAGATCGCTATCAAACCAGGCTCTTTGATCAGCTTCTTGAGAGCTTCAAAATGTTGTCCACCCAAAACTGATGTTTCCTCAGTTCTTCACATTTCTTCCATGGGAAGAAAACTGTATTCAAAATTACTGCCTACATCTCTCTTTTTCATATTTTCTCCCATTTCCCAATAGTGTATGAAAATTCAAATTAACCATTAACTCATTCAACCCTGCGCCCGCCTGAGAGGCATGCACTACTGATTGCCGTTCTCTGCCTCAGCCCACCTGACAGGCATGTGAAGAAGCCCGTTTATTTAAACTGGTTTGTCAGCTCATTATTACGCATTTAACTGCTATGAAAAGGAAGTAACTCCAACTTAACTTCCTTCCTCACTTGCACGTGAAGTTTTCTGCATCGATATGGTAAAATGTCAAAGGCTTAATGCGCAGTAAGTGCTCAGTGAAATTATGATGGACTCTTGCAGTGAGTTCGACCCATATAATGACGATTTGTCTCATAATTCATCCAAAATTTCTTGGGAAAGTGAAGATGAAATTAGCAAATGGTCAAGACAAAGTGGCGGACATTTCAATCAGGAAGATAGCCCACAACCTTCAACATTGACAGAAGCTGACATTTTACTATTTCTGTTTTTGATTTTCTGTTGTAAGTGAACTATTGCATCCCTTGTCTTGAGACTTCAGCAATGTGTGTCTAAATTATATTTCAGTCATTATCAGAAGTTTGGTAGCTATTAGTTGAGCAGTTGCTATAAATCTGTGCCTGAAGTGAAGCACCCCTTCCCGTTGATACAGCCAGGCCAAAACATGCCAGGCTGGGGGGACTGCACAGGTAGAAGACCTTACAGGGCTGAAAGGGTTAACACCACAAGCCAAAATACATTAGTTTACACAAACATTATATATATATATATATATATATATATATATATTTGTGTGTGTGTGTACAGTGTGTTCATCAGTATCTGTGTGTTTGTTTATCACTACCAATTTTCTCCCTCTCCCGAAAGTAAAATATTGCGTGATAGCAATCTTTTTCCAAGGCAAGAAATCTATTTCATGTACCCTCTAGGGGTACAGAAACATTATTACACATCACTGTCTTTAACACACACGCAAAACATACACATCACTGTCTTTAACACACACGCAGCACACATACACATCACTGTCTTTAACACACACACAGCACACATACACATCACTGTCTTTAACACACACGCAGCACACATACACATCACTGTCTTTAACACACACGCAGCACACATACACATCACTGTCTTTAACACACACACAGCACACATACACATCACTGTCTTTAACACACACGCAACACACATACACATCACTGTCTTTAACACACATGCAGCACACATACACATCACTGTCTTTAACACACACACAGCACACATACACATCACTGTCTTTAACACATACACATCACTGTCTTTAACACACACACAGCACACATACACATCACTGTCTTTAACACACACGCAGCACACATACACATCACTGTCTTTAACACACACGCAGCACACATATACATCACTGTCTTTAACACACACACAGCACACATACACATCACTGTCTTTAACACACACACAGCACACATACACATCACTGTCTTTAACACACACGCAACACACATACACATCACTGTCTTTAACACACAGGCAGCACACATACACATCACTGTCTTTAACACACACACAGCACACATATACATCACTGTCTTTAACACACAGGCAGCACACATACACATCACTGTCTTTAACACACAGGCAGCACACATACACATCACTGTCTTTAACACACACACGCAGCACACATGCACATCACTGTCTTTAACACACACGCAGCACACATACACATCACTGTCTTTAACACACACACGCAGCACACATGCACATCACTGTCTTTAACACACACGCAGCACACATACACATCACTGTTTTTAACACACACACAGACGGGCGCAATAGCCGAGTGGTTAAAGCGTTGGACTGTCAATCTGAGAGTCCCGGGTTTGAATCACGGTGACGGCGCCTGGTGGGTAAAGGGTGGAGATTTTTACGATCTCCCAGGTCAACAAATGTGCACACCCCCGAAAACGGAGTATGGCTGCCTACATGGCGGGGTAAAAACGGTCATACACGTAAAAGCCCACTCGTGTGCATTCGAGTGAATGCAGAAGAAGAAGAAGAAGAACACACACACAGCACACATATACATCACTGTCTTTAACACACACGCAAAACACATACACATCACTGTCTTTAACACACAGGCAGCACACATACACATCACTGTCTTTAACACACAGGCAGCACACATACACATCACTGTCTTTAACACACACGCAGCACACATACACATCACTGTTTTTAAAACACACATGCAGCACACATACACATCACTGTCTTTAACACACACATGCAGCACACATACACATCACTGTCTTTAACACACACACGCAGCACACATGCACATCACTGTCTTGAACACACACACAGCACGCATACACATCACTGTCTTTAACACACACACAGCACACATACCACAACTACCTTATTGTGAGTTGAAAGCTCTGCCTCTTTTTGTTTTGTTTTAAACCAACAGTATTGATAAATATTGCCAAACAGTAACATGAATCTGTACCAAACATGTCAGGATTAACAGAATTTCCAGATCACTGGTGTAACAAACCCTAGAGGAAGACCACACACAAACTGCAAAAAACAAAAAAACCCAAAACAACCTGAATTGAACAAAATGAACTCCGCTTTGCTCAAACACACACATACAAAACCAAACTGCAATAAAAAAAATCAGCTGTATTGAACACATGAGCTCAGTGTTGTTCAAGGTGCCCATACTGTTTTTGAAAATATATACAAAACCTGTCTTTGATTCAAACTGTGATTCAGCCAAATCAGGAACTGGTAGTGGTAAACATGAACAAAATCTGACTGGTAGAAATGCGTGCCATCTTTACACTGAATAACCCTACAGTTCTGAAAATTACTCATTTTGACGAGAGGGTTGACAGTGTGGATTTCAGGCCAGCCCCCTTCATAAACATTAATTCCTTGACTGCAGAACCCTAGCGAAATCAAATCAATTTGACACAGTCTGAAGTGCAGCTAGTGTTCTTTGTGTACTTACCAATGATTGCACTGTTTGTGTGGGAAAAAAAAAAAAAACATTCCTGAGGTAAAGTCCAACAAAGAATGGTTACTGACATCCTGACCTGTAAGATGCCTTGGACTCATCTCAGCAAAGTGACCACCCTTCACTGCCAAGCATCCTTGTCAGCAGCAGTCAAGGAACTAAGATCTTGTGTCACCTCTGTAAATCCACTGCAGTGTGACACTAAGGCTACGTTCACACTAAGCCCAGCAAGTTGCTGACAGCCAGTCGCTATCAGCTTGACACAGCAACATACTTCAGTCACACACAGCCAGTTGCTAACATCTCGTCGCCCTCAGCTTGACACAGCAACATACTTCAGTCACACACAGCCAGTTGTTGACAACTAGTCATCATCAGCTTGACAAAGCAACATACTTCAGTCACACACAGCCAGTTGCTGACACCTAGTCGCTATCAGCTTGACAAAGCAACACACTTCAGTCAGACACAGCTAGTCGCTATCAGCTTGACACAGCAACATACTTCAGTCAGACACAGCCAGTTGCTGTCAGCTAGTCGCTATCAGCTTGACACAGCAACATACTTCAGTCACACACAGCCAGTTGTTGTCACCTAGTCGCCACCAGCTTGACAAAGCAACACACTTCAGTCGGACACAGCCAGTTGCTGACAGCTAGTCGCCACCAGCTTGACACAGCAACACACTTCAGTCGGACACAGCCAGTTGCTGACAGCTAGTCGCCACCAGCTTGACACAGCAACACACTTCATTCACACACAGCCAGTTGCTGTCAGCTAGATACAATACGATGCTCAACTGACAGATGAAATGAATATTCCTGGGATTCATTATAATAGTATCATCGAAGAGTCCCATCCCCTGGATCAGCCATCCATGTGATCTTTGTACAGGAGACATCAAACAGCTGGCTGGCTGGTGACCAGTGTGAACACCTATCGCCAGCATCCATGGCCACAAAGTGCAAAATGATGTGCACAAAATTCCTGGCCAGCTGCTGTCAGCAACTGGCTTGGCTTAATGTGAACAAAGCTTTACTCTAAACAGTAATGGAACAACAGGGAATCTTCCATAATAAAACAAATAACGCAATTTCTAAATTCTTGCCCATCAAAATTAAAACAACATATCGTAAATTACCATTCAAGAATGATCAAAAAACATAATGAAATGTTCTCTCTTTAGTCATAACAAGTAACATGATCATAATAATAAAATATCAGACTTATATGGCGCAAACTCCTCATATAATGGGATGTAAGTGCCTCACATCAAACGATCCAACAGTTCATAATAACATACCTCCACACATGAAAAAAAACAACACATATGTATATCTATGTACACCAAGACAATACTACAAATTGCAGATATGATCACACACACACACACACATGCACACACACACACATGCACACACACACACATGCACACACATGCACACAGACACACGCACAAAGCATTCATGAGCAGTGCAGCTGTTATTCTGTGGTCTCAAGACTCACGTTCCCAACTACATCCACAGCTAACAACAACAAACCACTGTGGAACAGAGGAGACAAAAAAGAACAGGAAAATGGTGCACTCTCTTGCAGTGAGGCATATTTAGAATGGCACCATGTTGTCATCCTGACATTTGTCAACTAACCTTAACTTTAAGATCATGATATGACTGCTAAGGACTACCAGTCAGCAGTTCTATAATACTTCCACAGTAACAAGTTGTTTTTTTCCAGTTGTCATACTGTGACCTTGACCAAAAGAATTAGAAAACAACAACATCACAGTGGATACTCATGTGAGCAAGGATCGCAGGTATTAAGGCACACTACCCAGTTTACTTCAAAACACACTGCTTGTTCACTTTTAAGGTATGTCTTTCATTCACACAGAGGCAAGACTCAACCGTGCCACAGGTTGTAGCGCTCCCGTCAGTCACTGACTTGTTTCTGTCAACAGGATGTGTCTCCTCCTGTCTGGCAGATTGTTTCTGAACTGTTCAGTGAAGACTGGAGAACACTTTTTGTGTTCTGAGATCACTCATGTCTCCACAGTGCTGTGTCTATGGTCCACAGTGCTGTGTGTGTCTATGGTCCACAGTGCTGTGTGTGTCTATGGTCCACAGTGCTGTGTCTATGGTCCACAGTGTTGTGTGTGTCTATGGTCCACAGTGCTGTGTGTGTCTATGGTCCACAGTGCTGTGTCTATGGTCCACAGTGCTGTGTGTGTCTATGGTCCACAGTGCTGTGTCTATGGTCCACAGTGCTGTGTGTGTCTATGGTCCACAGTGCTGTGTCTATGGTCCACAGTGCTGTGTGTGTCTATGGTCCACAGTGCTGTGTGTGTCTATGGTCCACAGTGCTGTGTGTGTCTATGGTCCACAGTACTGTGTCTATGGCACTGCTTTCTCCAGGGACAGGAAGGCATCAGGGTGCAGCCAGGCCACTCACATGTAGGCTGCCCAGCCAATGTACATCTGGCACAAGTTGTGCTCATTTGTCGCTTCCTGAAAGAAAGAAACAGTCATGAAAATACATAATTTCATAAATAAACAAACACACAAAAAGAAAACTTAAATTGTTCATCTGTCAATATCTTTCAATACGCCCTGTAATCCCAACAATCATGAAAATAAGGAATTCAATAAATTAACAAACATACCAAACATATCTGATAATGAATACATTTCAACATATATTGAAATACTGTAGCAGTTAGTTCCCTCCCCTTATGACTTACAAATATGTAGGAATGTGGGAACTGTTTTAATGAGAAATTTTTATGTCTGAGCAATGCTCAGTGAGGGCTCAGGGAGTTAAAAAAAAAAAATCAATGTTTCAGCTGAAGAGTTGCTGTTATTCAGTGGGTTACAAATGATAGCTGTGTTTTATCACTGTAAAAAAATGGAAGTGTATGTGCGAGAAAGTACCTGTGGTTATGTGTCATGCTCATGACACTGGCTGCACGCACTGCTGTTAGTCACAACAATCTGCATCATTTCACAATGCCCCCAGTGATCCCTCATTTTTGTGTGGGTTTTTTTGTTGTTGTGAATTCTGTTTTCCTAAGAAGACTGTTCCATCTGTATATTTTTGCATCTGTATTTTTTTGCTTTTTTGTCACAACAGATTCCTCTGTGTGAAATTCGGGCTGCTCTCCCCAGGGAGAGCGCGTCACTACACTGAGAGCGCCACCCATTTTTTTTGCATTTTTCCCTGCTTGCAGTTGTTGTTTTTTTATTTGTTTTTCCTATCAAAGTGGATTTTTCTACAGAATTTTTGCCAGGAACAACCCTTTTGTTGCTGTGGGTTCTTTTACATGCGCTAAGCGCATGCTGCACACAGGACCTCAGTCTATCATCTCATCTGAATGACTAGCGTCCAGACCACCACTCAAGGTCTAGTGGAGGGGGAGAAAATATCAGCGGCTGAGCCGTGATTCGAACCAGCATGTTCAGATTCTTGCTTCCTGGGCGGATGTGTTACCTCTGGGCCATCACTCCACTCTTCATCACACTGGCTGCATACACTGCTGTTTGCCGAAAATTCACATCATTTCACCAAGCCCCCAACAACACTGTCAGCTCCCCAAGTGGTCCTTACGTTTTGCGAACACTGTATTTGCTAGGAAGGCTGTCTCACCTGTATGAGGTAGTTGACGTGACCCTCAATGGACAGCGGCAGTCCTCGGGGCTTGGTCTTGGACTTCAGGATTCCTCTCAGCCGATCCTCAATGTTTTGCACATGGTTCAACGCCTGACAACCAACAACTCCAAGTAATTTATTTTGCACAGAAAAACCATCAGAATACACATCTCGTTGCATCAAGACGTGAAGCTGTTTCACACTTCATTTGCAGTCTTTCTTCCAACAAGATCCATGTTTTTAAAAACAAGAGAGAGAGAGAAAAAAACAACAACAACAAAACCCCACAACTCCCGCACCCCACCCCACCCTGTGCCCACTTCCCTTCCCCTCCAAACCACAGAAGCCCACAAGAATCAATCTTTGTCAATGTTTCAACTTCATGTTTAAACAGCACATGACCACTTTTTCCTTCCTGTAGGAACCATGCATTTTTAGTCGACAGAAATCACTTTGTCTGTGGCTGCCAACATGGCAAGGTAACAACGGTCATGCATATTAACCCATTCAACCCAGGTGAGTTCACAGACATGGCAGGTTCCCCTGCCATCCTGATGCATAAAAATGAAGGAAATATACTGAAAATGTCAGTCTTTTCCCTCCAAATTGACACATGGGCACATAACCTGAAATTCTGTAGAACTTTGCTTGCGGTATATGGATATAAAGGAACATGTACACCATTCAATGAAATGAAGTTTGATGCCCGCCTGGCAATGCTTGGGCAAAATGTTGAAAGAGTTAAAGCCCACTGGTAGACACAAATGTGAGCTACATCCTACAAGTGCAGAAAATGAAAACACAGAAAAAAGACCTGTTCATTGGTGATTTCCCCAGTGTCTGTGGGGTTGGACCTCATGTCTCTGCTTGGCTTGCTCCACTCCACCAGGGGGTCGTAGATGAAGGGTTTCAGGATGCTGCACACAGCCAGCGTAAACTGTACACAGCGTTCACTGAAGTGAGACATACAGTGTATACTGTACACAGCGTTCACTGAAGTGAGACATACAGTGTATACTGTACACAGCGTTCACTGAAGTGAGACATACAGTGTATACTGTACACAGCGTTCACCGAAGTGAGACATACAGTGTATACTGTACACAGCGTTCACTGAAGTGAGACATACAGTGTATACTGTACACAGCATTCACTGAAGTGAGACATACAGTGTATACTGTACATAGCATTCACTGAAGTGAGACATACTGTGTATACTGTACATAGTTCACTGAAGTAAGATATACAGCATAAACTGTACACAGCGTTCACTGAAGTAAGACATACAGTGTATACTGTACACAGCGTTCACTGAAGTGAGACATACAGCGTAAACTGTACACAGCATTCACTGAAGTGAGACATACAGTGTATATTGTACATAGTTCACTGAAGTAAGACATACAGTGTATACTGTATATAGCGTTCACTGAAGTAAGACATACAGTGTATACTGTACACAGCGTTCACTGAAGTGAGACATACAGTGTATACTGTACACAGCGTTCACTGAAGTGAGACATACAGTGTATACTGTACACAGCGTTCACTGAAGTGAGACATACAGTGTATACTGTACATAGCATTCACTGAAATAAAACATACAGTGTATACTGTACACAGCGTTCACTGAGGTAAGATATACAGTGTATACTGTACATAATTCACTGAAGAAAGACAAACAGTGTATACTGTACATAGCGGTCACTGACGTAAGACATACAGTGTATACTGTACATAGGGTTCACTGAAGTAAGACATACAGTGTACACTGTACACAGCGTTCACTGAAGTGAGACATACAGTGTATACTGTACATAGTTCACTGAAGTAAGATATGCAATCTCTGTCTTCACAGCCGGTGTATTCAGTACATACAGCACACAATCTCTGTCTTTACAGCCGGTGTATTCAGTACATACAGCACACAATCTCTGTGTTCACAGCCAGTGTATTCAGTACATACAGCACACAATCTCTGTCTTCACAGCCGGTGTATTCAGTACATACAGCACACAATCTCTCTCTTCACAGCCGGTGTATTCTGTACATACAGCACACAATCTGTGTTCACAGCCGGTGTATTCAGTACATACAGCACACAATCTCTGTGTTCACAGCCTGTGTATTCTGTACATACAGCACACAATCTCTGTGTTCACAGCCAGTGTATTCAGTACATACAGCACACAATCTCTCTCTTCACAGCCAGTGTATTCAGTACATACAGCACACAATCTCTGTGTTCACAGCCGGTGTATTCAGTACATACAGCACACAATCTCTCTCTTCACAGCCAGTGTATTCTGTACATACAGCACACAATCTCTGTGTTCACAGCCGGTGTATTCAGTACATACAGCACACAATCTCTGTGTTCACAGCCAGTGTATTCTGTACATACAGCAATCTCTCTCTTCGCAGCTGGTGTATTCAGTACATACAGCACACAATCTCTGTGTTCACAGCCTGTGTATTCTGTACATACAGCACACAATCTCTTTCTTCACAGCCAGTGTATTCAGTACATACAGCACACAATCTCTCTCTTCACAGCCAGTGTATTCTGTACATACAGCAGACAATCTCTCTCTTCACAGCAAGGACGTTCCAAACACTCTCTTCAACTTGAAAGAGTTAAAAGTCCACAAGAAGTATTCGTTGCACTTCTGATTCAGGCCACATTGATTTCATTTCATGACGGGTAACAGTCACGGTGTTAAAGAGCTTACCTCATGAGAGAATCTGTCTGTGCCCGCACAACTCTCAGTGTCACCTCACAGGCTCTGCGGAAAATGCCTTCCACTCCCATAGGCCCCTGAAATATAACACATCATGAGAATACTGCATGGTATTGCCATGACATGTGCCTTCTCCACTCCCACAGGCCCCTGAAATATAACACATCATGAGAATACTGCATGGTATTGTCATGACATGTGCCTTCTCCACTCCCATAGGCCCCTGAAATATAACACATCATGAGAATAGCACACAGTGTCTACTCCACTCCCACAGGCCACTGAAATACAACATAAATCATGAGTTTACCGCATGGTTTTGTCATTACATATTTTTACTCCCTAAGGTCCCTAAAATATTACACACATAAGAATAATGCATGGTTTTGTCATTTCACAGTCTTAAATCCATCTTTGGCCAGAACTAAATACACATCATGAGAACAACACAAGGTTTTATCATTACATAGGTCTTCAATCCATCTCTGCCCTGAATTAAATACACATCATGAACACAACACAAGGTTTTATCATTACATAGGTCTTCAATCCATCTCTGCCCTGAATTAAATACACATCATGAACACAACACAAGGTTTTATCATTGCATAGGTCTTCAATCCATCTCTGCCCTGAATTAAATACACATCATGAGAACAACACATGGTTTTGTCATTACATAGGTCTTCAATCCATCTCTGCCCTGAATTAAATACACATCATGAACACAACACAAGGTTTTATCATTGCATAGGTCTTCAATCCATCTCTGCCCTGAATTAAATACACATCATGAACACAACACAAGGTTTTATCATTACATAGGTCTTCAATCCATCTCTGCCCTGAATTAAATACACATCATGAACACAACACATGGTTTTGTCATTACATAGGTCTTCAATCCATCTCTGCCCTGAATTAAATACACATCATGAACACAACACATGGTTTTATCATTGCATAGGTCTTCAATCCATCTCTGCCCTGAATTAAATACACATCATGAACACAACACAAGGTTTTATCATTACATAGGTCTTCAATCCATCTCTGTCCTGAATTAAATACACATCATGAACACAACACAAGGTTTCATCATTACATAGTCTTCAATCCATCTCTGCCCTGAATTAAATACACATCATGAACACAACACATGGTTTTATCATTACATAGTCTTCAATCCAGTCACAAAAGAAATCCTTGTGGTGCCTGGAAACTTCTCCATTACAAAAGTTTTTCTCAGCTTCTCAACGTTCAGTATGAAGAACCTACACTAATCTCACCAACAGTCTGTCCAAACCAGAGACAGAGAAAGACAAAGATCACCAACAGTCTGTCCAAACAAGAGACAGAGAAGACAAAGATCACCAACAGTCTGTCCAAACAAGAGACAGAGAAAGATCACCAACAGTCTGTCCAAACCAGAGACAGAGAAAGATCACCAACAGTCTGTCCAAACCAGAGACAGAGAAAGATCACCAACAGTCTGTCCAAACCAGAGACAGAGAAAGATCACCAACAGTCTGTCCAAACAAGAGACAGAGAAGACAAAGATCACCAACAGTCTGTCCAAACCAGAGACAGAGAAGACAAAGATCACCAACAGTCTGTCCAAACCAGAGACAGAGAAGACAAAGATCACCAACAGTCTGTCCAAACCAGAGACAGAGAAGACAAAGATCACCAACAGTCTGTCCAAACAGGAGACAGAGAAGACACAGATCACCAACAGTCTGTCCAAACAAGAGACAGAGAAAGACAAAGATCACCAACAGTCTGTCCAAACCAGAGACAGAGAAAGACAAAGATCACCAACAGTCTGTCCAAACCAGAGACAGAGAAAGATCACCAACAGTCTGTCCAAACCAGAGACAGAGAAAGATCACCAACAGTCTGTCCAAACAAGAGACAGAGAAAGATCACCAACAGTCTGTCCAAACAAGAGACAGAGAAAGATCACCAACAGTCTGTCCAAACAAGAGACAGAGAAAGATCACCAACAGTCTGTCCAAACCAGAGACAGAGAAGACAAAGATCACCAACAGTCTGTCCAAACCAGAGACAGAGAAAGACAAAGATCACCAACAGTCTGTCCAAACCAGAGACAGAGAAAGACACAGATCACCAACAGTCTGTCCAAACAAGAGACAGAGAAAGATCACCAACAGTCTGTCCAAACAAGAGACAGAGAAAGACACAGATCACCAGAAGTCTGTCCAAACCAGAGACAGAGAAAGACAAAGATCACCAACAGTCTGTCCAAACAAGACACAGATCACCAACAGTCTGTCCAAACCAGAGACAGAGAAAGACAAAGATCACCAACAGTCTGTCCAAACCAGAGACAGAGAAAGACAAAGATCACCAACAGTCTGTCCAAACAAGAGACAGAGAAAGACAAAGATCACCAACAGTCTGTCCAAACAAGAGACAGAGAAGACAAAGATCACCAACAGTCTGTCCAAACCAGAGACAGAGAAGACACAGATCACCAACAGTCTGTCCAAACCAGAGACAGAGAAGACACAGATCACCAACAGTCTGTCCGAACAAGAGACAGAGAAGACAAAGATCACCAACAGTCTGTCCAAACAAGAGACAGATCACCAACAGTCTGTCCAAACAGGAGACAGAGAAGACAAAGATCACCAACAGTCTGTCCGAACAAGAGACAGAGAAGACAAAGATCACCAACAGTCTGTCCAAACAAGAGACAGAGAAGACAAAGATCACCAACAGTCTGTCCAAACAAGAGACAGAGAAAGACAAAGATCACCAACAGTCTGTCCAAACCAGAGACAGAGAAGACAAAGATCACCAACAGTCTGTCCAAACAAGAGACAGAGAAAGATCACCAACAGTCTGTCCAAACAAGAGACAGAGAAAGACAAAGATCACCAACAGTCTGTCCAAACCAGAGACAGAGAAAGACACAGATCACCAACAGTCTGTCCAAACCAGAGACAGAGAAAGACAAAGATCACCAACAGTCTGTCCAAACAAGACACAGATCACCAACAGTCTGTCCAAACAAGAGGCAGAGAAGACAAAGATCACCAACAGTCTGTCCAAACCAGAGACAGAGAAAGACACAGATCACCAACAGTCTGTCCAAACAAGAGACAGAGAAAGACAAAGATCACCAACAGTCTGTCCAAACAAGAGACAGAGAAAGACACAGATCACCAACAGTCTGTCCAAACAAGAGGCAGAGAAGACACAGATCACCAACGTTTCAGCCGATGAACAAAAGTGGATCTGTCATATTTTTGTGCTGTCATTCATGCAAACATACAAAGACACAGGTATGTTGTTTGTTTTTTTACTTTGTTGTGTACCTTGTGAATGGAGAGAGTTATTACTCTTTACTATTTGTTTCTTTTAGTTATTTTCTCTTCTGAAGGTGAGATTTTAGTATTCTATGCGAATGGAAGCTATCCATTAGAGAATCTGGGAGCGGTGTTGGTGGCATGAAGGGGATCCCCAGACTGCCTCATGGCGAAAAGACAGTGACTATTAAGAGAAGGGCTATATCCTTAAAAGGTCAAAATGCATCAAGTGGACTTAGCGGACAATTAGTTCTGGAACTACACAGGCACATGAAAAGATAACGTTTTTATACTAGCACAATAGCTACATTAACTCACTCCAGACGAATGGTTTTCTCCCTTGTTTTCTCCCGTACACGACCCATTTGTTAGGGTTAGAAAAAAAATCACAAAAAATACAAAACACAAAGTAAATGAATGAAACTCCCTGTACTTGACCCACTGACCCCTCTCCTCATGTCGTGTGTACACCCGCCACCCCACCCCCTCCCTCTCTTCACAGCCCTCCAAAGCTGAGTCACTGTCAGTACCTTCTTGCCAGTAGCTTTCTTCACTGCAGATACTTTATTCAACATCTTCATCAATCTCATCGATGTCAAAATCTTCAGTTTGAAGCATTTCAATCACTTCAGCAGCAGTAAAAAGCCGCTGTCGTGATCTAGACTGCTCCAAAAATGTCCATTCATATCGCCTGCAACGCCATTTTCGATACATATGCAGATTAGCTCGTCATGTGGGGTACCAAGGTCAATGGCTGGCCAGCGAGTGTATACTTACGGAAACCTCACGAGGAAACTTTCAATTCGACCCTTGACACGTTCGCAATGCCCTGTGTAGCTGCAATTTTTATGCTATCCCAAGAGGAAAACGTGGACAAATTTTTAATTGTCGAAACTGCTATAGCCCTCCGTTGTCCGGAACGCTACCTTACGTCAGGAATGCTATAGCGTTCCACCGTCCGGAGTTAGTTAATACCTAGTCATTACAGGACCACTCACCAGGGCTGACACCATGTTGTGAGTCAGACGGAATGGAACTCTTTCTGGCCATTCAAATGTCTCCCCCTGTCACAATCAACACAGAATTAAAAACAACAACAAACAAACAAAAGATAAAAAGAAAACAAAACGCAAATAAGCATTTTATGTTCCACACATTACTACCCTGAAATAAACCCCATCTCCTTCCTGTCAAATCAGACGACACATTTTAATTTAACTGTTTTCAAATAAACGTAAGCAAACACACACACAAAATGAAGAATTGCACAACACTGCAAATAACCTAGAGTATTTGGGGATTAAGTTTATGTTAATTACTTATACTGTTAGCAAAATTCATCGTTTTCAAATGCTATATAAACAGAGTGCTTGCTACTTCATACTAAGTTTTTTTTGAAAGGTTGATTTACTATTTCATCATACGATATGTCCGAAAAGCTTTCATAAATTTTGGTCAGAACTTTCTGAATGCAAGAAAGCTTGCACTGATTATGCACACACAAGCACTACATGCACAAACACCTTCTTCTTCTGCGTTCACTCGTATGCACACGAGTGGGCTTTTACGTGTATGACCGTTTTTACCCCGCCATATAGGCAGCCATACTCCGTTTTCGGGGGTGTGCATGCTGGGTATGTTCTTGTTTCCATAACCCACTAAACGCTGACATGGATTACAGGATCTTTAACGTGCGTATTTGATCTTCTGCTTGCATATACACACGAAGGGGGTTCAGGCACTAGCAGGTCTGCACATATGTTGACCTGGGAGATCATAAAAATCTCCACCCTTTACCCACCAGGCGCCGTCACCGTGATTCGAACCCGCAGGAAAATCATCAAAGTCAGCAGTACATGCATAAACATCACCATACACAAGCAGGACACAAAACATTTGTAATCAAGCTTTAAGAGTTTAGGCATGGTCTGTTCTTCCAATCTGCCTTGCTGATACACATCCACTACACACAGTACACACACATTTGAAGCAGGAAGAAAAGAAAAAGAAAATAAAATCCTCGTGCAGATGGACAAGTATGACGAAGAACATACACACACTCACAGACACACTGACAGAAGGACAAGTATGATGAAGAACATACACACACTCACAGACACACACACACTGATGGATGGACAAGTATGACGAAGAACATACACACACACTAACAGTCACACACACACTGACAGAGGGACAAGTATGACGAAGAACATACACACACTCAGAGACACACACACACTCACAGATGGACAAGTATGATGAACATACACACACTCACAGACACACACTGACAGATGGACAAGTATGACGAAGAACATACACACACTGACAGATGGACAAATATGACGAAGAACATACACACACTCAGAGACACACACACACTGACATATGGACAAGTATGACGAAGAACATACACACACACAGACACACACACACACTGACATATGGACAAGTATGACGAAGAACATACACACACACAGACACACACACACAATGATGGATGGACAAGTATGACGAAGAACATACACACACACTAACAGACACACACACACTGACAGATGGACAAGTATGACGAAGAACATACACACACTCAGAGACACACACACACTCACAGATGGACAAGTATGACGAAGAACATACACACACACAGACACACACACACACTGACAGATGGACAAGTATGACGAAGAACATACACACACACAGACGGGACAAGTATGACGAAGAACATACACACACTCAGAGACACACACACACTCACAGATGGACAAGTATGATGAACATACACACACTCACAGACACACACTGACAGATGGACAAGTATGACGAAGAACATACACACACAGACACACACACACACTGACAGATGGACAAATATGACGAAGAACATACACACACTCACAGACACACACACACTGACAGAGGGACAAGTATGACGAAGAACATACACACACTCACAGACACACACACACTAACAGATGGACAAGTATGATGAAGAACATACACACACACAGACACACACACACTAACAGATGGACAAGTATGATGAAGAACATACACACACTCAGAGACACACACACACTGACAGATGGACAAGTATGATGAAGAACATACACACACACAGACGGGACAAGTATGACGAAGAACATACACACACTCAGAGACACACACACACTCACAGATGGACAAGTATGATGAAGAACATACACACACACAGACACACACACACACTGACAGATGAATAAGTATGACGAAGAACATACACACACTCACAGACACACACACACTAACAGATGGACAAGTATGACGAAGAACATACACACACACAGACACACACACACACTGACAGATGGATAAGTATGACGAAGAACATACACACACTCACAGACACACACACACTAACAGATGGACAAGTATGATGAAGAACATACACACACACACAGACACACACACACACTGACAGATGGACAAGTATGACGAAGAACATACACACACTCACAGACACACACACACTAACAGATGGACAAGTATGATGAAGAACATACACACACACAGACACACACACACACTGACAGATGGACAAGTATGACGAAGAACATACACACACTCACAGACACACACACACTAACAGATGGACAAGTATGATGAAGAACATACACACACACAGACACACACACACACTGACAGATGGACAAGTATGACGAAGAACATACACACACTCACAGACACACACACACTGACAGATGGACAAGTATGATGAAGAACATACACACACTCACAGACACACACACACACTGACAGATGGACAAGTATGTCGAAGAACATACACACACTCACAGACACACACACACTGACAGATGGACAAGTATGATGAAGAACATACACACACTCACAGACACACACACACACTGACAGATGGATAAGTATGATGAAGAACATACACACACACACTGACAGATGGACAAGTATGATGAAGAACATACACACACTCACAGACACACACACACACTGACAGATGGATAAGTATGATGAAGAACATACACACACTCACAGACACACACACACACTGACAGATGGACAAGTATGATGAAGAACATACACACACTCACAGACACACACACACACTGACAGATGGACAAGTATGATGAAGAACATACACACACTCAGAGACACACACACACTCACAGATGGACAAGTATGATGAACATACACACACTCACAGACACACACACACTGACAGATGGACAAATATGACGAAGAACATACACAAACTCACAGACACACACACACTGACAGATGGACAAATATGACGAAGAACATACACACACTCACAGACACACACACACTGACAGATGGACAAATATGACGAAGAACATACACACACTCAGAGACACACACACACTGACAGATGGACAAGTATGATGAAAAACATACACACACTCACAGACACACACACACACACTGACAGATGGACAAATATGACGAAGAACATACACACACTCACAGACAGACACACACACTGACAGATGGACAAGTATGTCGAAGAACATACACACACTCACAGACACACACACACTGACAGATGGACAAGTATGATGAAGAACATACACACACACAGACGGGACAAGTATGATGAAGAACATACACACACTCACAGACACACACACACTGACTGAGGGACAGAAGAGAGAGGTGTGGTGAGAGAGACACAATATATTCTATTCACTTTAGGCCTTAGCTTCATATATAGAGGGGCAATATGATAGTTGAACAAAAATTACAGACAGGTACAACAGGTCTTTCAAAATTCCATATCAAAGATATTACGACACAAAAGTCTCTCCCAATTCAACTGCTTTGTATAAACACAATTAAAAATCATACACAACTGTTTCATCACAGGATACCATCAACAGACTCAGTCAAAATGAACATAGATCATTGTAATATTTTTTCAGTATATAACTCAACTCAGAAATCACTCAGAACAGGGCATTTCAGAAGAACATGGACTTCATCATCAACTGAATGTCTGCACAGTGGACATATGAAAAGAGAGAGACACAGAGAGACAGACAGAGAGAGAGAGTGAGAATGACATATGGAGTGATGGCCTAGAGGTAACGCGTCCGCCTAGGAAGTGAGAGAATCTGAGCGCGCTGGTTCGAATCACGGCTCAGCCACCGATATTTTCTCCCCCTCCACTAGACCTTGAGCGGTGGTCTGGACGCTAGTCGTTCGGATGAGACGATAAACCGAGGTCCCGTGTGCAGCATGCACTTAGCGCATGTAAAAGAACCCACGGCAACAAAAGGGTTGTTCCTGGCATAATTCTGTAGAAAAATCCACTGTGATAGGAAAAACAAATAAAACTGCACGCAGGAAAAAAAAAAAAAAAAAAAAAAAGGTGGCGCTGAAGTGTAGCGACGCGCTCTCCCTGGGGAGAGCAGCCCGAATTTCACACAGAGAAATCTGTTATAAAAAAAAAAAAATACAAATACAAAATACAAATGTAGGTACCCTGTTGAAGAGGCAGTTGAAGTCAACATGCACGGTGTCCCCATTGGTGGAGTCAAACAGGATGTTCTCTCCATGGCGGTCTCCCAGACCAAGCACGTAGCCAATCACGCTGATCACCGCTGACGTGCGTGCATACGCCACTCTCGCATTGTACCTGTAATGTGCGGCTACAATATGAATGTTGGTGGGTGTCACAGATGTGTGTACGACAGTGGTCAGTGGTGCAAAAAGTCATACAACATAAGCTATACACAATACACACAATACAATACAATACACAAACTTTATTGTCTATACTTTGGTACAGAGATTTTCTTTTTGGCAGCAGCACATGTCCAACATAAGAAGAAAACAACAAACAAATAAAATGAATAAAACGAATAGAAAATAAAAAGATAAATTAAATGGCACCAAATGGAAATAGCTATATACAAATATACAGATTACTGAAATTTACGTGCCTCTCCATTTCAGTCAGCCAAACCGCATTGTACATCTACCCACACACACACACCACGCACACACACCACGCGCACACACATGCACACATACACTCTCTCTCATCCCCTCTCTCTCTGTCTCTCTCTTCACAAGAAATGCAACTACAAAGATCATTGATCATCGCTATGGACCGAGAGAGACAGAACAGAAAAACAGAGAGAAACTGGAAACAAAAGAGGCAACAGCACAAAGATGAATCATGTTCAGGGGAGACAAGCCTTCAAAACTCCTGAAGTTCTGGGGTTTATGTCACTAGGAAATGTATGTATGACCACTGATGACACAGTTTACTGACCACTGAAGACACAGTTTATTCTGACCACTGATGACACAGGACACAGTTTACCGACCACTGATGACACAGTTTATTCTGACCACTGATGACACAGGACACAGTTTACCGACCACTGATGACACAGTTCACTGACCGCTGAAGACACACGACACAGTTTACCAATCACTGACACATTACACTCACCAGGAGGTGGGGTCAGGGAAGGTGCGCAGGAACCACTCCTTGAAGACAGGGGGGTGACGGGGGAGCAGCTTCTGTCTGTAGATCTGCAGCTTGTCCCTGACACACACATCGCACAGGCAACACGTTACAGCACACACCGCACACATTGCACAGGCAACATGTTATAGCACACACCGCACACATCGCACAGGCAACACGTTATAACACACACTGCACAGGCAACACGTTACAGCACACACCGCACAGGCAACACTTTGTAGCACACACACCACACATTGCACAGGCAACACATTATAGCACAAGCAACACACATCGCACAGGCAACACAGCACACATCACACAGGCAACATGTTACAGCACACACCACACAGACAACACATAGCACACAGGCAACCCTTTATTGCACACACCACGCACAGTGCACGTGCAACACATTATAGCACACACCACACAGGCAACACGTTATAGCACACACACCACACAAGCAACACATTATAACACACACACCAGACAACACGTTATAGCACACACACCACACAAGCAACACATTATAGCACACACACCACACAAGCAACACATTATAGCACACACCACACAGGCAACACGTTATAGCACACACACCACACAAGCAACACGTTATAGTACACACACACCACACAAGCAACACGTTATAGCACACACCACACAAGCAACATGTTATAGTACACACCACACAGGCAACACGTTAGAGCACACACACCACAGAAGCAAAACGTTATAGCACACACCACACAAACAACACGTTATAGAACACACCACACAGGCAAAACGTTATAGCACACACCACACACAGGTAACATGTTATAGCACACACATCGCACAAGCAACACTTTATAGCACACACCACACACAGCACACAAGCAACATGCTTTAGTACACACTACACAGGAAACAATTATAGCACACACCACACACAGCGCACAAGCAACATGTTATAGCACACACCACACAGGCAACACATTAATGCACACACAGCACACAAGCAACACGCTTTAGCACACAGGCAACATGTTATAGCAGACACCACACACAGCGCACAGGCAACACGTTATAGCAGACACCACACAAGCAACACTTTATAGCACACATATTGCATAGGCAACACGCTACAGCACACACCACACAAGCAACAGGTTATAGCACACATATCGCACAGGCAACATGTTATAGCACACACCACACACAAGCAAAACGTTATAGCACACACCACACAAACAACATGTTATAACACAAACAACACGTTTTAGCACACATCACATGCAGCGCACAAGCAACACGTTATAGCACACACCACACAGGCAACACGTTATAGCACACACCACACATAGGTAACATGTTATAGCACACACCACACACAGGCAACACGTTATAGCACACACCACACATAGGTAACATGTTATAGCACACACCACACACAGGCAACACGTTATAGCACACACCACACATAGGTAACATGTTATAGCACACACCACACACAGGCAACACGTTATAGCACACACCACACATAGGTAACATGTTATAGCACACACCACACACAGGTAACACGTTATAGCACACACCACACACAGGTAACACGTTATAGCACACACCACACAGTACAGGCAACATGGCAAGAGAAAAGAAGACAAGTTCAGACAAGACAAGAAAAGACAAGAGAAAACAAGACAAGAGAAAAAGAAGACGAGACAAAACAAGACACGATGAGACATGACAAGAGGAAACAAGACACGACAAGAGGAAACAAGACAAAACAAGACATGACACGACAAGAGAAAACAAGACATGACACAAGAGGAAACAAGACAAGACGAGACATGACAACAGGAAACAAGACAAGACAAGACAACACACGACAAGAGGGAACAAGACAAGACAAGACAAGAGGAAACAAAACAAAACAAGACACGATGAGAGGAAACAAGACAAGACAAGACAAGAGGAAACAAGACAAGACAAGACACGACAAGAGGAAACAAGACAAGACAAGACACGGCAAGAGGAAACAAGACAAGACAAGACAAGAGGAAACAAGACAAGACGAGGAAACAAGACAAGACAAGAGGAAACAAGACAAGACAAGACACGACAAGAGGAAACAAGACAAGACAAGACACGGCAAGAGGAAACAAGACAAGACAAGACAAGAGGAAACAAGACAAGACGAGGAAACAAGACAAGACAAGACAAGAGGAAACAAGACAAGACGAGACGAGACACAAGAGGAAACAAGACAAGAGGAAACAAGACAAGAGGAAACATGACAAAACAAGAGGAAACAAGACAAGACAAGACACGACACGACAAGAGGAAACATGACAAGAGAAAAAAAAAAGACAAGTTCCAGCCCAAGGGGGCATGCCTCACTCGACGCTGGCTGACAGGGTGGGCATGACGGCCTTGAGCTCCTTGCCGGACATCATGGTTCCCTTCTCGCGGTACAGGCGGGTCAGGATGTGGCGGAATCCCTGCGTGTTGTTCACCCACTCCAACAGCCCACACTCTTCGTTCAGCGGCGTCACAGTCTGCAGAGGAGGAATACATGGGGCGGACCGGGTGTTACCCAGATTCCAGCAAGCGTCAAAGTGTGCCAAGTGTTGCAGGCAAACACTCCATCACATTTCTTTCAAAACAAAAAAATTCAAAATAAATGAAATGAATAAATCAAGTACATAAAGGAACTGCTGCCTGACCTATGACAGCCATTATGCACAGCCCCAACACCCTGGTTAGGCCTCCCATGGTGACCACTGTTTCAATCACCCTTTACTTCCATGCTTGCCATCAGTTCCTGTTATAGTATCTGATGTCGGCAGGTTCATGGTGGGGCTGCTGTTGGGAGGAACATGGTGGCTGTCTCCACTCTGATGCATGTGCTCAGTCTGGCTCCATAACTAACTGATTTTTATTGTCAGTGGGGGCAGGAAGGAAAGGGGGCCAGGGGGGTGGGGGACTTAGCAGGTGTAGTAGGTGGCGTCCTGCTCATGGTTACTTGAAATAGGCACTACTGAACATCATCAAAAGTCACCCAGACACAGAAGGGTCTCCTCTGGTGTGTGGCCTTCTGGCGACCTAACACAGACGGTTCCCGGACTGCGGGAACTGAGACTGCAGCAGACAAACCCAGGTGTGGCTGAGTATGGGCATGGGGGGCTAGTCATTTGGATGAGACGATAAACCGAGGTCCCGTGTGCAGCATGCACTTAGCACACGTAAAAGAACCCATGGCAACAAAAGGGTTGTTCCTGGCAAAATTCTGTAGAAAAATCCACTTCGATAGGAAATGATAAAACTGCATGCAGGAAAAAATACAAAAAAAAAGGGTGGCGCTGTAGTGTAGCGACGCGCTCTCCCTGGCGAGAGGAGCCTGAATTTCACACAGAGAAATCTGTTGTGATAAAAAGAAATACAAAATAGAAAAAATGAGTGCTGCTGGAGCAGTAATGTCACTGAAACAGTGCAGAGAATGAAACGGCAACAAAAAAGAAAAAAAACAAGAAAAAAACCCAACTCACATAGGTGCGCAGATGCAACTGTCTACGCCTGGATTCAGCATCTTTGTACAGAAATCTGTTGACAATCACGTTGAATTCCATCAGGCGACAGTCCTTCCTCAAGTCATCCTGAAACACACAAATACACCTTGACCTCTTCCAGTGGAATGGCAAAGTTTCAGTTTCAGTTTCAGTAGCTCAAGGAGGCGTCACTGCGTTCGGACAAATCCATATACGCTACACCACATCTGCCAAGCAGATGCCCGACCAGCAGCGTAACCCAACGCGCTTAGTCAGGCCTTGAGAAAAAAAAAAGAAAAAAAGGTGAATAAATAATAGATAAGCTTACACAAATAAATAAATAATATAAAAAAAGGTAGTAGTAATAATAATAATTAAAAATAAATAAATAAATAAATAAATATGACAACAATGATGATAAATAAGCAAATAAATGTAAAACATGAAGACACACATTCACACATACACCCACACATGCATAACAGATATGCACCAAACATGCAGTTTCACAGATATGAAAGCACAGTCAAATACATATAAATGTACACACACACACACACACACACACACACACACACACACACACACACATGGCAAAACGACCAGACACCACATGGCACCACTGGAAAACATAGGCCTCAAATCACAAAGCCAACAATCCTCTGTATTGTAGTGTGCTGTATTATACTGCATTGTATTGAATCATAGTGTACTGCATTATACTGCATTGTATTGTAGTGTGCTGCATCATACTGCATTATACTGTAGTGTGCTGCATTATACTGCATTGTATTGAATCATAGTGTGCTGCATTATACTGCATTGTATTGAATCATAGTGTACTGCATTATACTGCATTGTATTGTAGTGTGCTGCATCATACTGCATTATATTGTATCATATTGTAGTGTGCTGTATTATACTGCATTGTATTGAATCATAGTGTACTGCATTATACTGCATTGTATTGTAGTGTGCTGTATTATACTGCATTGTATTGAATCATAGTGTACTGCATTATACTGCATTGTATTGTAGTGTGCTGCATCATACTGCATTATATTGTATTGTATTGTACTGCATCATACTGCGTTCTATTGTATTGTATTGTGCTGCATTAAACTGTATTGCATTACATTGTAGTGTGCTGCGTTATATTGCATTGCTTTGTGCCGCATTATATTGCATTGCATTGCAGTGTGCTGCATTATACTGCATTGTATTGCAGTGTGCTGCATTATACTGCATTGTATTGAATCATAGTGTACTGCATTATACTGCATTGTATTGTAGTGTGCTGCATCATACTGCATTATATTGTATCGTATTGTATTGTACTGCATAACATTGTATTGTAGTGTGCTGTATTATACTGCATTGTATTGAATCATAGTGTACTGCATTATACTGCATTGTATTGTAGTGTGCTGCATTATACTGCATTGTATTGTAGTGTAGTGTACTGCATTGTACTGTAGTGTGCTGCATTATACTGCATTGTATTGTATTGTGCTGCATTAAACTGTATTGCATTACATTGTAGTGTGCTGCATTATATTGCATTGCATTGTGCCGCATCATATTGCATTGCATTGCAGTGTGCTGCATTATACTGCATTGTATTGCAGTGTGCTGCATTATACTGCATTGTATTGTAGTGTGCTGCATTATACTGCATTGTATTGCAGTGTGCTGCATTATACTGCATTGTATTGTAGTGTGCTGCATTATACTGCACTGCATTGTATTGTAGTGTGCTGCATTATACTGCACTGCATTGTATTGTAGTGTGCTGCATTATACTGCACTGCATTGTATTGTAGTGTGCTGCATTATACTGCACTGCATTGTATTGTAGTGTGCTGCATTATATTGCACTGCATTGCACTGTAGTGTGCTGCATTATACTGCATTGCACTGTAGTGTGCTGCATTATAATGTAGTGTACTGCATCATACTGCATTGCATTGTATTGTGCTGCATTATACTGCATTGCATTATAATGTAGTGTACTGCATCATACTGCATTGCATTGTAGTGTGCTGCATTATACTGCACTGCATCATATTGTAGTGTGCTGCATTACACTGTATTACATAATATTGTAGTGTGCTGCATTATACTGTACTGTAGTGTATTGTAGTGTGCTGCATTATACTGCTTTGCAATGTATTGTATTGGATTATACTGCATTGTATTGTAGTGTGGTGCATTGTACTGTATTATATTGTATTGTAGTACACTGCATTATTCTGTATTGTATTGTAGTGTACTGCATTATATTGTAGTATTGCACTGTATTGTAGTGCACTATATTGTAATGTAGTGTGCTGCATTATATTGCATTGCATTTAGTGTGCTGCATTATACTGTACTGCACGGCATGGTAGTGTACTGCATTACACTGCATTGCATTGCATTGCATTTCAGTTGTGACCTTAGGCTTGCACAGCATGGGGTAGAGGTTGCCGTCACTGCCCACCATGGTGATCTTCTTGGGGCGTTGCAGGGATTGGAGTACCTCCACCTGCACACACACCAACATCCACTGCTTATTCATCAAGACAGGCCTGCAAGGCACAGTGCAAGGGAAGGGAAGCAGACTGGAGACTCAAGTGATTTATTTAGTCATGTAAGGCCATAGCCCCATATGCATGAGATAACAGGAGACACAGATGTCACTGTAACCGTCAGTGAACGTTAAACTGTTTTCACAACTAAACTACAGTAAACAGGACAGTTCTGTTTCTCTCACTTAAAAACCAAGGAAGGAGAGGCAGACAGTAAAGAGATGGGAAGACTATATCCCAAAGTGGACAAGCCTGAGCAGTGAGACCAAGCACCACCCTGAGAGAGACGAGGAACCGTAGCAGATGGAGAGAGCTTTGTAGGTTTCTCAGCAATTTGTAACATCAATCTACCTTGTTGTAATAACATCAGTCGCTGAGGTCATAATTATGCCGTTCTGTGGTGGGTACCTTGTTGTAATAACATCAATCACTGAGGTCATAATTATGCCGCTCTGTGGTGGGTACCTTGTTGTAATAACATCAATCCCTGAGGTTATAATTATGCCGTTCTGTGGTGGGTACCTTGTTGTAATAACATCAATCACTGAGGCCATAATTATGCCGTTCTGTGGTGGAGGGTACCTTGTTGTTGTAATAACATCAATCCCTGAGGCCATAATTAGTTGCTCTGTGGAGGGTACCTTGTTGTTGTAATAACATCAATCCCTGAGGTTATAATTATGCCGTTCTGTGGTGCAGGGTACCTTGTTGTTGTAATAACATCAATCCCTGAGGTTATAATTATGCCGGCTTTGTGTGGTACCTTGTTGTAATAACATCCATCACTGAGGCCATAATTATGCTGTTCTGTGGTTGGGACCTTGTGGTTGTAATACACCATCAATCCTGAGGCCATAATATGTTGCCTCTGTGGAGGGTACCTGTGTTGCCTTGTAACCACCGATAACATCAATCCCTGAGGTTATAATTATGCCGCTCTGTGGTGGGTACCTTGTTGTAATAACATCAATCACTGAGGTTATAATTATGCAGCTGTGTGGTGGGTACCTTGTTGTAATAACATCAATCCCTGAGGTCATAATTATGCCACTCTGTGGTGGGTACCTTGTTGTAATAACATCAATCTGTAAGGTTATAATTATGCCGCTCTGTGGTTGGTACCTTGTTGTAATAACATCAATCTGTAAGGTTATAATTATGCCGCTCTGTGGTTGGTACCTTGTTGTAATAACATCAATCCCTGAGGTCATGATTATGCTGCTCTGTTGTGGGTACCTTGTTGTAATAACATCAATCTGTAAGGTTATAATTATGCCGCTCTGTGGTAGGTACCTTGTTGTAATAACATCAATCCCTGAGGTCATAAATTATGCCACGCTGTGGTCGGTACCTTGTTGTAATAACATCAATCACTGAGGTCATAAATTATGCCACGCTGTGGTGGGTACCTTGTTGTAATAACATCAATCACTAAGGCCATAATTATGCTGCTCTGTGGAGGGTACCTTGTTGTAATTTCTTTTACTGGAAGTATGACAGATGACTCCACCACCCAATGGCCTAACAACCCACTGTTAGCTGGTATTTTTTGTTTTTATGCCTGTACATCCTCCTCCTCATGTCTGAACTCTAAACCCACACTCCAAACCCACTGTATAAGCATGGATGTGTGTGGTGAGATAACAAATGCGTTCGTGTCTAAACCACCTTGTAGTGAATGGACAACAGCTTGTGGTGAGTGGAAACCAGAGCAGGGAGAGGAACTGACCGTGTCCTCGAAGCCCCTGATACAGATCTGTCGTCCTGGGAACGGGTCATGCTGTGCCTGGTTCCCCATGGACGCCGGCAGGGTCACTGTCATGGCTGACTGCAGCGGCAGCAGGATCTCACAGAACATGCTGCAACCACAACACACCACTCTGTGTAGTACACATTGCAGTGCGTCAGTGTGTAACACGACAATGATCTTTTGAATCGTAACCATATTAACCTAGTATGTGATCACTCGAAAGAGAACGTACATGGGAATTGACAGTGATGTGTTAATATATCATCATCATCACTATGACTTCTGCAGTCCTCTGGGGAGTGGGGAGGGGTGGGGTGGGGTATGGAGGTGGGGTCATGAGGGCAGAGGGCCATGTCCTGCTCAGTGCAGGTCTGCTGGTGGCTGCTGACAGGCGTGGCATGGTCATGTCTGTTCATGGTGCATGTGTCTGAAACAGCTGTCAGTGTATCATTCAGGGACAGCCCAGTGGCATACATTAAGCAGCCTGCATAAATTTAAACCATCTCTCGATTTTTAAGAATCCAATTAAAATTTACCTGCTTTTATGAAGTAGTCCTTAACTCACTCAGTACGGCCAGTCCTCTCTTCTCCTCTACACAGACCCCTCGGATGTCCAGTGGGTGTCTGAATGACCCAACCTTTAGCTTCCGTCGTCAGAACTGTGGTATTTTTTGTCAACATTCACCTCTTCAGTATAAGAGCCTTCCACTTGCAATATTTTGATGATGGTAACTGGGGTGAAACGCTGTTAACGTCGTCTCTTTCGCCATTCATATGGAGAGTTAACTTCAATAAAGTCTGTGGCTTGCAAAAAGGCAGGTGAGCACAGGAAAAAGAAGAAAATACCTCAAGCAAACAGCACAGACTTTCACAGTCGTGCTGACATTACCTTTCATCAGCCATGCGTTTGAGGGTTTTGAAGTGCTGGGACATGCTCATGGTCGACATGCTCCTGGAATCTTTTTCACACAGCTCTATCAGGCGTTCTGTCAGCTTGGTGGCATTCTGCAGGAAACGGAAAGTTTCTGAGATCACCAACCTGAGCACTGTTCAGCACACTGCTGACGAAAAGTACCTGCAGTAAATACTCATGTTACATAAATATGCCGAAAACATGGTTTTGACATGAGATTTGTTGCTTGATATTAAAATTAAAAAAAAAAATCAAAAAAAATCAAGATATATCATAAGTAAATGTTATATTCATTAATGATTTTAATTTTTTATTTTTTACATTTTTCATCAAAGACATCTGTTCTTTCTAACTGCTCATAGTCTTGTGCTCTTTACATCCAGCTTCACAGGACTAACTCCCTTTTACATCCACAAATACTGTCCTTGTGGGGAACAGCACAGACAGTGCACTGAACATGCCAACAAACATTCATATTAGTTTGTGTGTTCATATGTTCTTGCTTGTTTGTTCTTTTTTTTGACCAAGTAATTTTTGTCACCTCCAGCTGGGCTATAGGATCAGTCCACTTATTAAATTTATGGCCAAATTCTGGGGAGGCAAAACAAGAAATAGGATTTATTGACACTTTTTGTTAAATCACCACCATTTTTAACTTTTTCTTCATTCACAGACCAAGTCTATCTTCCACTGCAGGCAAAGTCAATGACTGTCTGTGCCAAGCTTAAATCAAGACAAACATGCTCAGAAAACTAATTCAGGGACGGATTCCAGCAGTTAAATGTTGACAACAAATCAATTCAACAACATGCTTCCTGGGAATAAAAAAAGCTTGTCAAAATAATCAACATAACCAGCATCATCTGTCTCATATACAACTTGCAAGCTAGTCACACACACACAAACATCAAACAAGTGATCAGTTTTAGCACAATGCACAGTGCCCACAGCATGGGTGGCGCTGCGCTGTGGCGACATTCTCTGCCAAGGGAGAGCAGCCCCAAAGATTTCACAGAGTAATCTGTTGTAAAAAAAAAAAAAAAAAAAAAAAAAAAAAAAAAAAGCAGCAATCCTGTACAATACAAAAAGCGGAAAACTGGGACAAGAAATTTCTTCTAAGGTTGTAAAAAACAAAACAAAAAACCCTGACAACCCCCCCCCCCCCCTCTCCCTTTCCTTTTTTCCTCCAAAAACACATACAGAGTTCTGACATTCATCCAAGTAGCTCAAATATAGCACTGTCGCAAATATGACAATGTAAGAGGAAAGGAACAGTAATAGAGATCATGTGGGACAGCCTGTAAAATAAGGCAAGTGAAGAATTCATGCACAGCCCTCAACAAGCTTGACCCTGTACACTTACATGTAGCAGTTTGTTCAGGTTTGGGCTCTTCAACCTGAAAAACACAAATTCATTAATTTAACAAGATGTGTTCAATACCGAGACACACACACAGTTAATAAATTTCATCTTAAAGTTGTGTACAATACAGACAGAAACTAAGTTTACACATTTCACTTTACAAAATGTGTACAATACAGAGACTCAGTTTACACATTTCACTTTACAAAATGTGTACAACACAGAGACACATACTCTGTTTTTTGTTTTTGTTTTTTCATCTTAAAAATGTGTACAATACAGGCACTGGCTCAGTTTATACATTTCACTTTACAAAATGTGTACAACACAGACACAGACTCAATATATACATTTCACTTTACAAAATGTGTACAACACAGACACAGACTCAATATATACATTTCACTTTATAAAATGTGTACAATACAGGCACTGGCTCAGTTTATACATTTCACTTTACAAAATGTGTACAACAAAGACACAGACTCAATATATACATTTCACTTTACAAAATGTGTACAACACACACACAGACTCAACATATACATTTCACTTTACAAAATGTGTACAACACAGACACAGACTCAATATATACATTTCACTTTACAAAATGTGTACAACACAGACACAGACTCAATATATACATTTCACTTTACAAAATGTGTACAACACAGACACAGACTCAATATATACATTTCACTTTACAAAATGTGTACAACACAGACACAGACTCAATATATACATTTCACTTTACAAAATGTGTACAACACAGACACAGACTCAATATATACATTTCACTTTACAAAATGTGTACAACACACACACAGACTCAATATATACATTTCACTTTACAAAATGTGTACAACACAGACACAGACTCAATATATACATTTCACTTTACAAAATGTGTACAACACAGACACAGACTCAATATATACATTTCACTTTACAAAATGTGTACAACACAGACACAGACTCAATATATACATTTCACTTTACAAAATGTGTACAACACACACACAGACTCAATATATACATTTCACTTTACAAAATGTGTACAACACAGACACAGACTCAATATATACATTTCACTTTACAAAATGTGTACAACACAGACACAGACTCAATATATACATTTCACTTTACAAAATGTGTACAACACAGACACAGACTCAATATATACATTTCACTTTACAAAATGTGTACAACACAGACACAGACTCAATATATACATTTCACTTTACAAAATGTGTACAACACACACACAGACTCAATATATACATTTCACTTTACAAAATGTGTACAACACAGACACAGACTCAATATATACATTTCACTTTACAAAATGTGTACAACACACACACAGACTCAATATATACATTTCACTTTACAAAATGTGTACAACACAGACACAGACTCAATATATACATTTCACTTTACAAAATGTGTACAACACAGACACAGACTCAATATATACATTTCACTTTACAAAATGTGTACAACACACACACAGACTCAATATATACATTTCACTTTACAAAATGTGTACAACACAGACACAGACTCAATATATACATTTCACTTTACAAAATGTGTACAACACAGACACAGACTCAATATATACATTTCACTTTACAAAATGTGTACAACACAGACACAGACTCAATATATACATTTCACTTTACAAAATGTGTACAACACAGACACAGACTCAATATATACATTTCACTTTACAAAATGTGTACAACACAGACACAGACTCAATATATACATTTCACTTTACAAAATGTGTACAACACACACACAGACTCAATATATACATTTCACTTTACAAAATGTGTACAACACAGACACAGACTCAATATATACATTTCACTTTACAAAATGTGTACAACACAGACACAGACTCAATATATACATTTCACTTTACAAAATGTGTACAACACAGACACAGACTCAATTTTCAAGTGAAATGGTGTTCCAGATATTATTTACCATGTCATCACACATGCATTGCAACACATTAAACATTGATACCAAGTGTCATTTTGATGCCATTCGACTGGTAGTCTTCATCTAAAATCTTTACTTCTGAATGCAAATGTGAGAAATACAGATAATATACTATGCTTTAAGATGAATACAAAACATTAAATGTTGCAGAACACAAATAACAAGCTAAGAAAAACAATGTGGCCTCCTGGCGACCTAACATCGATGGTTCCCTGCGGACTGCCGACGCTGGAACTGATGGACGAACCCGGGTGTGGCCGTGTATGGGGGAATCTAAATGAGCGGCGTGGGAGTAATGCCACTAAAACGGTGCAGATGATGGGGCAGCAAAAAAAAAAAAGAAAAAAAAAAGTGCCTTCTCTATTCATCCCCGGTGAAATGTTCCCGATACTTTCTGTTGTAAACTTTATTTCATTTTCTAATTTCTGCCACTTTGACAAAAGGAAATACGCAACAACTCACGCACGCTCGCTTTCTTGATCAAGTAGTATTCAACTGAAAAAATGAATAAAAGTTAACCCCTTGGACCTGTCAACATTCACAACATGATTATCTGTTTACCCTATACTTTCCAATGCACAAAACATAAGTTTTGTCACTGCAGTCTTTATGTCAGCCCATGGCAATGTAACTGAGTCCTACTTGTACATGAATGCACTGATCAATCAATATAAGTCTTTTTCGCCCCAATACATTTATGTATTCACCTCCCCCCCAGCCCCCTCGTTCACCCACTTCCTCTCTCTTTTCTCCCGCTATATGCATGAATATCTCTATTATATTTTGTTGTTTTCAAAACATATCCCAAATCAAGCAAGTGAATATGTTGCTTACCATATCATACCTTAGAACTGAATGAAATAAATGGGAAAAAAGAAAAGATAAAAAAAAAAAAAAAAAAAAATTACTAACTTTGCTGCAGCGAAGATCTCATGGCACCGCTGTGAGCGCATGGCATACGATGACTGTTGAGACACACATCAACACACAACTGTATGGTTGGTAACATTCAAATACATGCACATTAATACATTAACAAATGTCAAATGTGGTTGAACAACAATCTTGACAACAAAGGTGAATATCAATACATTAACAAATGTCAAATGAGGTTGAACAACAATCTTGACAACAAAGGTGAATATCAATACATTTACAAATGTCAAATGTGGTCGAACAACAATCTTGGCAACAAAGGTGAATATTAATACACTAACAAATGTCAAATGTGGTCGAACAACAATCTTGGCAACAAAGGTGAATATTAATACATTTACAAATGTCAAATGTGGCTGAACAACAATCTTGACAACAAACAAAGGTGAATATCAATACATTTACAAATGTCAAAGATGGTTGAACAACAATCATGAAGGTTAATATTAATTATTAAAAAAATTCTAGCACACAAACTACTAAAAAATAGTATATATAACCAATACTTTCCTGAAAGGAAAAGGAACACAATATCCAGTTACGACAACTTCACATCAATTTAATGATTCTGTGATTGAAAAATTCCTACAATGATGTGGGTGGAAATTTCATCATGGTGCACTTTATTTTGCACACTGGAAGGGGACAGCAATTTCTGTACTGGGACACTTTATTTTGCACACCGGAAGGGGACAGCAATTTCTGTACTGGGACACTTTATTTTGCACACTGGAAGGGGACAGCAATTTCTGTCCTGGGACACTTTATTTTGAACACCGGAAGGGGACAGCAATTTCTGTACTGGGGCATTTTTTTTGCACACCGGAAGGGGACAGCAATTTCTGTCCTGGGGCATTTTTTTTTGCACACTGGAAGGGGACAGCAATTTCTGTCCTGGGGCACTTTTTTTGCACACCGGAAGGGGACAGCAATTTCTGTACTGGGGCACTTTATTTTACACACTGGAAGGGGACAGCAATTTCTGTCCTGGGGCACTTTTTTTTGCACACTGGAAGGGGACAGCAATTTCTGTCCTGGGGCACTTTTTTTGCACACCGGAAGGGGACAGCAATTTCTGTCCTGGGGCATTTTTCTTGCCCACCGGAAGGGGACAGCAATTTCTGTACTGGGGCACTGAAGGAGTTAAGTTAAGAAATGAAAGAGGAAGATGGTGGTTGTTACCTTGGACACAGCCATCATCATCCACATGGCCTGCTGAGGGAAGTGGGAGAGAAGGCGGGCAATCAGTTCCTGAAAACACAGCACACGTCAACAGTTTACTTTCAGTTTCTCAAGGAGGCGTCACTGCGTTTGGACAAATCCATATATGCTTCATGTTTTACATTTATTTGCTTATTTATCATCATTGTTGTCTTATTTATTTATTTATTATTATTATTATTATTTTATTATTATTACTACTACCTTTTTTATATTATAATTATTATTTATTTATTTACTTATTTATTTATTTATGTAAGCTTATCTATTATTTATTCACCTTTTTTTTCTTCTTTTTCTTTTTTTCTCAAGGCCTGACTAAGCACGTTGGGTTACGCTGCTAGTCAGGCATCTGCTTGGCAGATGTGGTGTAGCGTATATGGATTTGTCTGAACGCAGTGACGCCTCCTTGAGCTACTGAAACTGAAACTGAAGACATATATGCTGCATCACATCTGCATGGTAGTTGCCTGACCAGCAGCATAACCCAACATGCTCCGTCTGGTCTTGAGTGGATGCAAATATATTTGTGTACTAGTCAGGACTTGAGTGGATGCATATACGTTTGTGTACCTATCAGAGTGGATTTCTGCAGCAGAATCTTTCCAGAGGCCAACACTCTCGGTGTCGTGGGTTCTTCTTCAGTGCCAAGTGCGCGCTGAACAGGGGACCTCGGTTTATTGTCTCACCTGAATCACTACACGCTCAGTTCCAGTCAAACGTTGGAGAAAGGGTGAGAACGGGATTCGAACTGAACGTCTAGTCATTCGGATGATACGATAAAATGAGGTCCAGTGTACAGCACACACTTGGCACACTAAAAAAGAACCCATGGCGACAGAAGGGTTGATCTGTGGCAAAATTCTGTAGAAGAAGTGCACTTTGATTAGGTACACAAATATGTATGTATGCACTCAAGACTTAAGCTGGGTTACACTGCTGGGCCCGTATGCACGTCGATCCGGATAGAGGGCTATCCGCGAATAGCGCCTATTCGGGTGGATAGGCCGCAAATTTTGGTATGTACGTCAGAACGCATAAGCTATCCGACTGGGCTAAACGCGGATAAAGTTATCGGTGCCTCGGGGGTCAGATAGCGAGCCTAAACGCGGATAAATATGGCGGCATTGATGTTTTTCCAAGTGAGACAGCGACGGCAATTGCGAAGAAACCGCATCTTTCGTGACAGAAAGAACCCGTTTGACCTGTATGATGACCATGACCTGTTCCGAAAGTTCAGGTTTAGGCGGCAACATATTTGGGAGCTGACAAACGAGGTGGAACGGCCACTCCGCACGCCTTCACCTTCTCGGCTATCTTTTTCCATGTATCTGTCTTCTGAGGGTTGGTTACACTCGGATTCAAACTGCTGAATAACAGCGCACGTTCCACCTGCATCTCTTCCAGAAATACTAGAATTTCATCAGCACTGAAATTTGGCTTCCTAGTGCGCTTTGAATTCTCCATGGCAAGTAATACAAACAATAAAAACTGGAACTGACGAAAACCGACGAAGCACGTACCAGCGGTAGTTCCACGAGGGAGGGTATGTCTAAACCGAAAGCAATGCCTGCTGCACCGCGGTTTTCCAAAGAATCTATAAATAGCGCGCCGTGTCCTGCCCCGTAAACGCGGAGAGCTATTCAATCGCGAATAGGGCGACGTACATACCAAAACCGGAGAGGGGCTAATCACGTTTAAGCTCCGAATAGCTAACCGCGTTTAAGCCCTAAACGCGAATAAGCTAATCGGGTTTGACGTGCATACGGGCCCTGGTCAGGCATCTGCCTAGCAGATGAAGTGCAGAGCATGTGGATTTGTCAAAACGCAGTGACGCCTCCTTGAGAAACTGAACGTTAATGAAACGAGATCCATGTGGTATGGGTCTGAAGTGCAGTCACCACTGGTCAAAGGTAATGCAATGCCAAGAGGAAGGAGTCCAAATACAGAATGGAGACTGACATCCTGACCTGAAACCTCTGTCTGTGAGGTGACAGCCCTTCACTGACATCCTGACCTGTAACCTCTGTCTGTGAGGTGACAGCCCTTCACTGACATCCTGACCTGTAACCTCTGTCTGTAAGGTGACAGCCCTTCACTGACATCCTGACCTGTAAGCTCTGTCTTATCACAGTGAGGTGACAGCCCTTCACTGACATCCTGACCTGTAACCTCTGTCTGTGAGGTGACAGCCCTTCACTGACATCCTGACCTGTAACCTCTGTCTGTGAGGTGACAGCCCTTCACTGACATCCTGACCTGTAAGCTCTGTCTTATCACAGTGAGGTGACAGCCCTTCACTGACATCCTGACCTGAAACCTCTGTCTGTGAGGTGACAGCCCTTTACTGACATCCTGACCTGTAACCTCTGTCTGTGAGGTGACAGCCCTTCACTGACATCCTGACCTGTAAGCTCTGTCTGATCACAGTGAGGTAAAAGTCTTTCACTGACATCCTGACCTGAAACCTCTGTCTGTGAGGTGACAGCCCTTTACTGACATCCTGACCTGTAACCTCTGTCTGTGAGGTGACAGCCCTTCACTGACATCCTGACCTGTAAGCTCTGTCTTATCACAGTGAGGTGACAGCCCTTCACTGACATCCTGACCTGTAACCTCTGTCTGTGAGGTGACAGCCCTTCACTGACATCCTGATCTGTAAGCTCTGTCTTATCACAGTGAGGTGACAGCCCTTCACTGACAACCTGACCTGTAAGCTCTGTCTGTGTGTGTGCATGCCAGCTTTCTTGTGTCATGCCTGCTTTAGTGTGTGTGTGTGTGTGTGTGTGTGTGTGTGTGTGTGTGTGTGTGAAGTGTGGAGTCACCTGGAGAATCTTGGACACGTCAGGCTGGGTATGACAGATGCGTGACACCAGCTGGGGGAAGGCGGTGAAGAACTGATATGGGGCAAGCACGTCAATCATCTGGGTCATCAGCTGCAACACAAGACACCACAGACTCTGAGCATCACTGTGTACATGTTAGTTTCTGGTCTGTCCAGGCTGTTCTTCTCTTTTAATTCCTTTTCTTTCTTCCCCCCCCCCCCTTTTTTTTTTTTGCTTTAAAACTAGGCTTTTCGTCTTTTCCAATGACAACAAATGGTACTATTTACTAACATGATACATAAGATAAGAATAATAATAAGATCTCTTCTTCCAGTTTGACTTGCTCAACTTGTGTGAAATAACTCCTCTCTTCTCTTGGGAAATGCATGTATACTTTCAAGCGCTTTCAACCCACATGTGGTTTACAAAATGCTAGCATACGTGTGCGTCGTAACAAGTGTGTTGCCAGGCGCATGCATGTGTGACTGCGTCTCCATATGCAAAGTGCTTTTATTGTTTTTTTAACCCCTTTCTGTCCGCTGTTTTCTGCCGCAGTGTACCTGCCGGGTTAACCTGGCGCATCCTGTTTTCCTTCATGGGCTGACAGACGGGTGGCGGTGGGGGTGGGGGTGGGGGTGGGGGCGGGGCAGACAATAGGAAACAACCACACAGGTACACCAAGTCTAGGGAAGGAGAGAAGGTTTGCAGATGAGTTGCATCCCTTCAATTGTATTCTTTCTCCAGTACACGACTGACAGAAGTGTATGTGGTGCAGTTTGCATGCTGTAACACCTTCTTGAAAAAGAAACCAACAGAAGGGACAACTCCAGGAGTGTTAACTTTTTACTGTGTGAACTGCCCCCTCCATGTCCCTGGTCAGGGGGAGAGAACACAACTGCAGGGATGCAATCCACCTTCAAACAGTTTAGAGCAGGGTGCACCAACTTGGGTTGTCTCCCATTAACTTTTTCCTGATCATGTTGTTGTGCTCTTTGCTTTGTTGTCAAGTTCACAAGTGAAAAGAAATGCTACCCATCACACGAACACACTCACAAAGACATACACAACACTCTCGCTCATACATACACACTTATCGAAGCACAGACACACATATACACCATCGAATATTACCCCATAACAATTCAAAGTTAAAAGATGTTAAACCCAAGCACACACACACGCATACTCTTACACACACACGCATACTCTCTCTCACACACACACAAATGCACATATACTCTCTCTCTCACACACACACACACACACAAACTAACTTTATTTATTCGAGCCAGATGTGTTCTCAAAGCTAGTGTTTTGGCCGTCTGGGCCTTGGACCTCTCCTTGCGCTCCGCGTTACTGACGGTGGCGCCATAGTCCAGCCAGAGTGACAACATGCGTGGCATGGCCTGGTAGATGTGCTGGTTACCGTACTTCAGCGCGTTGCCAAAGTAACGCACCATGGACGAGGCAAAGTCTCTGCACACCACCAAGAAGAAACGCACACTGAAGTAACAGCATAAAACTACCACCACCACCACCCCCACACCCCCTAGATTTTACCCCAGGGTCATTCTCTGGCTTCTACCCCCGAAAACGGAGTATGGCTGCTTACATGGCAGGGTAAAAACGGTCATACAAATAAAAACCCACTCGTGTATCCTACATGCAAGTGAATGTGGGAATTGCTGCCCACAAGCGAAAAAGAAGAATCCTCTGACTCGCCTTGAGCAACCCTCCCAGGGTATCTTTTGTCTGGTCAAGGTTGACCCACACCCCACTTAGACATTGACCTGTGTCTAAGCTTTAATCAATTGAAAAAAAAAAAGCAAAGGGTGTTGTTCTGGGCTAGCTTTCACTGACACCCCCTCCCCTCCACTGTAACTTAACAGAAGCAAACGTGGGAGAGTTCTACTCTGATAACCTGTACAAATTGCAGCTGGGCCAAATTTACTTCCTGGGGTCAGCACAGAATGAACCCTATATTCACTTATTACAAGGGGTGCAAAATTCAACAGGGGGACCGGGGTGGATTAATGTTTTAACTCCCCAGAGGTAATTTAAAGCTAGTCTACACTGACCCTGAGACTAATCTAGGCTCGCCAGATTTTTTTTTACCTAATTGTAAAAACCAATGGGGGCACAAACAGACTGCTACACCGAGACCAAAAACATGATTCAAGAGAGCTGAATGACTTCGTAAAAACACTGAAGCATTTGACTGAATCGATGGCATGGAGAGACTTGGCCAAAGGAAATGATTCAGCGCTTGTAGCTTCGAGGTGTTTGATTGACTAAGAGTGGACCGGGCAAGACGGGTCGTCTTTTCACTGTTCGCCGCGCGAAATTTGGCCAAGCAGCGCAAACCAATTGGCCTAGTTTGCATCAGTTTGACATGGTACAGTATATGACACCAAATCAACTATTTCTTAACCCATTATGCCATCATATAACTTATCAAATATTTCTTACACCTCTCCCCTCCAAGCACCACCTCTGTATCTCTCCCTCTCACTTTCATTCCTAATTTCATTGTCCAACCACCTCCTACACTTCAAATAAATAAAACAAAGAAAAAGAAGACATTAGAAAAAGCAAGAACACCTCGAACACAACCACTGTCACTGGTCCTGTGACCCGGCTTGGTCCTGGGGGGCGCTGCACTGCTGAACACATCACCAACAGCCTCCATTTCTGGTGGTTGTGGGATTGGGCCCCGTCCCAAAGAGGAAAAACCACAGAGGGAAAGATTCCAGGAGGCTTACCTGTTTCTCTGGCTTATCACCAACGATCTTCATTTCTGATATTCATGGGATTGGGCCCTACACCAAAGAGAAAAAAAAACACACAGAGAGAAAGATTTCAGGAGGCTTACCTGTTTCTCTGGCTTATCACCAACGATCTTCATTTCTGATATTCATGGGATTGGGCCCTATACCAAAGAGAAAAAAAACAACAACAAAAAAACACACAGAGAGAAAGATTCCAGGCAGCTTACCCCTGTTTCTCTGGCTTATCTTTGTCGCAGAGGATACCAGTGCAGACCCGCTCGTAGTACTGAGCCAGCTGGAAGTGGCCCATCTCCCACTCGGGGGCGATGTCGATCACGTCCTTATAGCGCTTCACTATGGCGTTGCTCTCCAGGTTGGACGTCTCCTCACAGTATCGGCCGTACAGCAACAGGGCCTGAAGATATTGTAATGATGATAATAATGATAAGAAAAAAAAGCAGCAACAGGCTGGATGTCTCCTTACAGTATCGGCCGTACAGCAACAGGGCCTGAAGATATCATAGTAATGATGATAATAATGATAATAAAAAAAAGCAGTAACATGCTGGATGTCTCCTCACAGTATCGGCCGTACAGCAACAGAGCCTGAAGATATTGTAATGATGATAATAATGATAATAAAAAAAAACCCACACCAACACTGGATGTCTCCTCACAGTATCGGCTGTACAGCAACAGGGCCTGAAGACATCATTGTAATGATGATAATAATGATAATAAAAAAAGCAGCAACAGGCTGGACATCTCCTTACAGTATCAGCCGTACAACAACAGGGACTGAAGGAGATGTCACTGTAATGATGATAATAATGATAATAAAAAAAAAAACCACACCAACAGGCTGGACGTCTCCTCACAGTATCGGCCGTACAACAACAGAGCCTGAAGATGTCATTGTAATGATGATAATAATGATAATAAAAAAAAAAAAAACACCAACAGGCTGGACGTCTCCTTACAGTATCAGCCGTACAACAACAGGGCCTGAAGGAGATGTCATTGTAATGATGATAATAATGATAATAAAAAAAGCAGCAACAGGCTGGACGTCTCCTTACAGTATCAGCCGTACAACAACAGGGACTGAAGGAGATGTCACTGTAATAATGATAATATTGAATTGATAATTTTTAAAAAGTAATAATAACAGTAATAAAAATAATAACAATAATAATAATGATAGTAATTATAATAGTGATATCACTACTAATACTAATGACAGTAACAATAATAATAGTACTACTCATAATATATTGTACTTATATAGTGCAAACTCCCCAGAAAACGGGCCCTAAGCACCTCACATAGAACAACACATATACAATAGTGCATTATAGCCATACAACAACAACATAACAATACTATATGTATTTGTATTTCATTTTTTTATCACAACAGATTTCTCTGTGTGAAATTCGGGCTGCTCTCCACAGGGACAGCGCGTCGCTACACTACAGCGCCACCCATTTAAAAAAATTTTCCTGCATGCAGTTTTATTTGTTTTCCTATCAAAGTGGATTTTTCAACATAATTTTGCCAGGAACAACCCTTTTGTTGCCGTGGGTTCTTTAACGTGCGCTAAGTGCATGCTGTACACGGGACCTCGGTTTATCGTCTCATCTGAATGACTAGCGTCCAGACCACCACTTAAGGTCTAGTGGAGGGGGATTAAATATCGGCGGCTGAGCCGTGATTCGAACCAGCGTGCTCAGATTCTCTCGCTTCCTAGGCGGACGCGTTACCTCTAGGCCAACACTCCACTTATGGTACTTATGTGTGATGGAAACTTGCCATGTAATGGGCTCTAAGCCTCACATGGAACACATATACAATAGTGCACTACAGCATACAAATGCATGTTACGACAAACAAGAGAAGAAAAAATAAATACATAAAACACATATCTATATCAACAAAGACAATACTAATACTGTCGATGGCGGCATCAATAACGTAACTGTGCATACACCTCTTTTTTTTTCTTCACTGTCGATGGCATCAATAACATAAAGGAGGAGTTTGCATTATACTCCATGTTTGGTGTTTACATATACTTACCATGTCAAACTGATGCAAACTAGGCCTATGGTTTGCTCTGTTTAACCTTCACTGTCAATGGCATCAATAAAGTAACTGTGCATACACATATTTCTAACCTTCACTATAGATAACAGCATCAAAGTACCTGTAGATACACATATTTCTAACCTTCACTATAGATAGCAGCATCAATAACATACCTGTACCTGTGCATACACATATTTCTAACCTTCACTATAGATAGCGGCATCAATAACATAACTGTGCATGTACCTCTTCCTTTTCTTCACTGTCAATGGCATCAATAATATAACTGTGCATACACATATTTTTTTTCTTCACTGTCGATGGCATCAATAACGTAACTGTGTATACACATATTTCTAATCTACACTCTACACGGCAGCATCAATAACATACCTGTGCATACACCTGTTTCTTTTCTTCACTGTCGATGCCATCAATAACGTAACTGTGTATACACATATTTCTAATCTTCACTATACATGGCAGCATCAATAACACACTTGTACCTGTGTATACACATATTTCTAATCTTCACTATACAGGGCAGCATCAATAACACACCTGTACCTGTGTATACACATATTTCTAATCTTCACTATACACGGCAGCATCAATAACACACCTGTGCATACACCTGTTTCTTTTCTTCACTGTCGATGGAGGCATTACACTGGACCGGAGTCAGGTAGGTGAAGTGCTCTGTGATGCCCTTCTCCAAACACAGAAGGGCCGAGTCTTTCTCGTCCTGTGGACAACGTCAGTGTTCACAGTTTACTTTCCTCACCTCATGTATCTCAAAGAGATAGGCGCCCAGTGGTTAAAATGCTGGACTTTCAATCTGAGGGTCCATGGTTTGAACCCTGGCAGTGCTTGGTGGGTTCACGGGGTGGGGGGTGGGGGTGGGGGGGGGGGTGTAGATTGTTTCCCCTACCTCCAAGGTTTACAGATGTGTAGACCTGATGTTCCTGACCACCCTTCATGTATACACGCTTACAGACGATCAATTGCATAGGTTGATGATATTCTATGTCAGTGTTCTGTGAGTTACGGAAACATGAACATACCCAACAGCCATGAAAATGGAATATGGATGCCTACATTGCAAAAAAAAAAAAAAAAAAAAAAAAATCACTTGGAAAAGCCTGCTTAATGTATGACTGAACACAGAAGTTGAATCCCATAAACACAGAGAAAGAAGTATCTCAATGTCTCATCAAGACTCTAACTTGTCTTTCATCATAGATGCACAGAGATCAGAGAAAGAAGTATCTCAATGTCTCATCAAGACTCTAACTTGTCTTTCATCATAGATGCACAGAGATCAGAGAAAGAAGTATCTCAATGTCTCATCAAGACTCTAACTTGTCTTTCATCATAGATGCACAGAGATCAGAGAAAGAAGTATCTCAATGTCTCATGAGGAATCTAACTTGTCTTTCATCATAGATGCATGGAGATCAGAGAAAGAAGTATCTCAATGTCTCATCAAGACTCTAACTTGTCTTTTATCATAGATGCACAGAGATCAGAGCTTTTTAAAGAAGTATCTCAATGTCTCATCAGGACTCTAACCTGTCTTTCATCATAGATGCACAGAGATCAGAGAAAGAAGTATCTCAATGTCTCATCAAGACTCTAACTTGTTTTTCATCATTGATGCACAGAGATCAGAGAAAGAAGTATCTCAATGTCTCATCAGGACTCTAACCTGTCTTTCATCATCAATGCACGGGTATCCCCTCAGTCATGTCTGTAAGCACAGTCAATCAGACAGCTAGCGAGTCAATGCTGATTGATCTGTTCTTCATTTTTCCAAATATTCATTTGCTTGCCGATCTGTATGTTAGCATATGTCACATTTTGCCACATGACTTGTTCTTCTTCAGTGCTGTTTAATGACTTTTCATGCTGACAGTCTGACATGCATGATGGTTACACATGTTAACTCACTCAGTACGGCCAGTCCTCTCTTCTCCTCTACACAGACCCCTCGGATGTCCAGTGGGTGTCTGAATGACCCAACCTTTAGCTTCCGTCGTCAGAACTGTGGTATTCTTTGTCAACATTCACCTTTTCAGTATAAGAGCGTTCCGCTTGCAATATTTTGATGATGGTAATTGGGATGAAACGCTGTTAACGTTGTCTCTTTCGCCGTTCATATGGAGAGAGTTAACAAAAGACAAAACTTCAGAAAAAAGACAGAGTGTAGAGGAGTGGAAATGGCTGGTGCAGAACAATGCTATATATAACAAAAAAACAAACAACCAGAGATCAGAATGGCACAGCAAACACAGAAATTACAAGGACAGCGTGTCTGTTCATACCTGGTTATTGTCATCTAGAATAAACTTCCCTTCCAAATTCATTTTGCTGAAACAAAATCTCAGTTCAAATCTGGCCCCTAGATAAGTGTGTGTGTGTGTGTGTGTGTGCGTGTGCATGCGTGCGTGTGTGTGCGCGCGCATCTTGATTACAGTGTGTGTGTGTGTGTGCGCGCGTGCGTGCGTGTGTGTGCGTGTCTTGATTACGGTGTGTGTGTGCATGTGTGTGCTTGTGGTTTGATCATAGCACCCTGCGTTGTTAGTTTTCCTGACCGACTGCTTTCCCCACACTGATGTTAAGTGTTAGTGTCCAGGGCCCCTGTGTTCAGAGAGTACAGTGCATCACAAATACCCCTTCTTCCCACTATTCTTAAAGGAAATGAAACAGAAAAAACAACAACAACCAACCATGAAAAAAGAAGAAGAGAAGAAAAAGAAACACACGGAACATCAGAGATGAATTATCCCGTCAACCTCACCTTCCCCCAAAGCCACTTGGCTTTTTCTATGAAAAACTCAGGCAGACTGTAGGAACTGGCATGCAGCAGGCAGCCATATGACGTCTGCAAATAGCCCGCCCTGTCAACAAATTTGCAATTTTTTGTTTGTTTGTGTGTTTGACCTATAGTCCTTCAACCATCAATTTGTAACCAGTTAAAAATGATGAAACACAGGCTGAGAAACTGCTACATACTGTCAGTAAAAGAACAACAACAAACACACACAAAAAAGCATTAATTACCTTCCTCTCCTCAAACTGCTTTTGTTTTGCAGAAAATAGCGTGCATTTCTAATTCCATTACCTGAATGCTTTTGATTTATCATTTCTGAAGCTGTATAAATACCTAAAGCACCTCAAGCTCACTTTCTGAACTGCATATAATTGTAATTCTGATAATTCTGAATATAATTTGTGTAATTTCAATCCTAATAATTTTAAGAATTGTTCTTTTTTTAAGTATCACAAATATCTATCGCTTGCAAGATTACTTTCTAAACATCATACAACTAATTCCTCTCACAGAATTTTATTTATTGTCACAAATTGTAAAAGGTATTCTGGCATGCTTGCTTTTTTTTTTTTTTTTATAAATTGTATTCAGTTTAATTACATATTCTAATGCCTTCATTTTTCTTAAAGTTTAATAATTACTTCAAACATGCAAACTTGTTTTCTGATTTGTTTTAACACCGAAATATATCTTTATGATATAAAACTGTACAATGACTTATTGAATAAATAAAATAAAATAAAATAAATAAATAAATACATAAAAAAAAAAGAACTACTACTATTAATATGTATAAGGTGCAAAAACTTAACTCACTCAGTACGGCCAGTCCTCTCTTCTCCTCTACACAGACCCCTCGGCTGTCCAGTGGGTGTCTGAATGACCCAACCTTTAGCTTCCGTCATCAGAATTGTGGTATTGTTTGTCAATATTCACGTCTTCAGTATAAGAGCCTTCCGCTTGCAATATTTTGATGATGTTAATTGGGGTGAAACACTGTTAACGTCGTCTCTTTCGCCCTTCGTATGGAAAGAGTTAAACTTCACGAAGTCAACTATAAGCGTACAAAAAAAAAAAAAAAAAAAATTAAAGTACAAGCACAAGAGGAAAGGCAGCTTACTTTCTGGCGACCTTGGCACTCCACAGCCACCACTTGCCGATGGTGGTGTCCAGTGTGTTGTCAGCATGGCTGTGACCCAGTGACAGCAGCGTTCGCCTCATCGTCAGTATTGGCTCCTGTGTGCGGAACGACGACTGAAACAAACCAGAGGTTTTGTTAGCACCTTCTTGTCTGTGTCAGCTTGAAACATGACAGTAGTTTTGTTAGCACCTTGTCTGTGTCAGCTTGAAACATGACAGTAGTTTTGTTAGCACCTTGTCTGTGTCAGCTTGAAACATGACAGTAGTTTTGTTAGCACCTTCCTGTCTGTGTCAGCTTGAAACATGACAGTAGTTTCGTTAGCACCTTCTTGTCTATGTCAGCTTGAAACATGACAGTAGTTTTGTTAGCAGCTTGTCTGTGTCAGCTTGAAACATGATAGTAGTTTTGTTAGCACCTTCCTGTCTATGTCAGCTTGAAACATGACAGTAGTTTTGTTAGCACCTTCTTGTCTGTGTCAGCTTGAAACATGACAGTAGTTTTGTTAGCACCTTGTCTGTGTCAGCTTGAAACATGATAGTAGTTTTGTTAGCACCTTGTCTTTGTCAGCTTGAAACATGACAGTAGTTTTGTTAGCACCTTCCTGTCTGTGTCAGCTTGAAACATGACAGTAGTTTTGTTAGCACCTTGTCTGTGTCAGCTTGAAACATGACAGTTTTGTTAGCACCTTGTCTGTGTCAGCTTGAAACATGACAGTAGTTTTGTTAGTACCTTGTCTGTGTCAGCTTGAAACATGACAGTAGTTTTGTTAGCACATTCCTGTCTGTGTCAGCTTGAAACATGACAGTAGTTTTGTTAGCACCTTCTTGTCTGTGTCAGCTTGAAACATGACAGTAGTTTTGTTAGCACCTTGTCTGTGTCAGCTTGAAACATGACAGTAGTTTTGTTAGCACCTTGTCTGTGTCAGCTTGAAACATGACAGTAGTTTTGTTAGCACCTTCTTGACTGTGTCAGCTTGAAACATGACAGTAGTTTTGTTAGCAGCTTCTTGTATGTGTCAGCTTGAAACATGACAGTAGTTTTGTTCGCACCTTCTTGACTGTGTCAGCTTGAAACATGACAGTAGTTTTGTTAGCAGCTTCTTGTATGTGTCAGCTTGAAACATGACAGTAGTTTTGTTCGCACCTTCTTGACTGTGTCAGCTTGAAACATGACAGTAGTTTTGTTAGCACCGTCTTGTCTATCTCAGCTTGAAACATGGAATTTTCCTCTCTGGCTTCGTCAAGTCTCCACACTCAGCTCTTTCAAGTCAGGCCTTAAAACCCACCTCTTCCCAAAATAGCCTCCCTTCCCTGCCTCTTCCTTGTCTTCAGTTTCTCCAGTTTTAGAGTTATGCATGTGCGTGAATGACTGGTGTGAAAGCGCTTTGATTTGTCTGTGCACAAGATTCAGTGCTATATAAATACCATTATTATTATCATTATTATTACTGTATTAGCTTGAAACTTGGAATGTTTGACAACTGAAACATGACAGTAGTTTTGTTAGCACCTTCTTGACAGTGTCAACTTGAAAGTTAGGCAACTGAAGAACACCAGTGGATTTGCTAACAGCTTCTTGACTGTGTCAGCTCTGTCTGTCTGTCTCTCATTTGACTGTTCTATGCATATGCATAACTGCTGCCATTGTATAAACAATAAAAAAAAAAAAGGGAGAAGAAGAAACAAAGAAAGAAACAAAAAGTTAGGCCCATAAAACGTTAACCAAGGGTGAATCTGTGTTGCTAGGAAATGCGTTGAAAAGTGGTCAGAGGCTACCACACAGAAATAAACAAAAACTTCCCAACTCTGGCACAGTCAGTCATTCACAGAGCATACAGCTGATTCCTTCATGCGTTTGCGAGCAGATACATGTGTGTACGTGCATGAGTATGCATGCGTACGTATGCACACATGCCTGTGAGCATGTGCCCCATCTGAGTGTGAACATGCATGCATGCATGCAAGACCCACAGCATCAGCACCAGACAGTTTCAGTTTCAGTTTCGGTAGCTCAAGGAGGTGTCACTGCGTTCGGACAAATCCATATACACTACACCACATCTGCCAAGCAGATGCCTGACCAGCAGCGTAATCCAACGCGCTTACTCAGGCCTTGAGAGAAAAAAAAAGGACTACTACTAATAATAATATGTATAAGGCGCAAAAACTTGATGAAGTCAACTATAAGCGTACAAAATAAAATAAAATAAAATACAATAAATAAATAAATAAAGACAGCAAACCCACTTTTTCCAGTGTAACAACCAGCAGCGTTCCCCACCCCAGTCTGCACACACCACAGCCACCAACCCACCTGCGCCATCTGAAGCCGAGCGTTCCACTGCTGCAGGAGAGCCTGCATGGAGCATCGGCCGCTGGGCTCACTGCTGTCCTCAGAGGGGGCGGGGAAGTCGTGACACACACGGAAGTACTCCTCAATCTCACTCAGCATGTGAAGTCTGACAAAACAGCACAAGCCGTCAGTTCAGAGTGCAAAAAAATGATGCAAGTGCCATCACAGAAAGTTTTTTATTAATTTTTTTTTTTTTTTTTTTTTTATAGAAAAGTATCAAAAAACAAATGTGCTTGCAGCATAGAGGTAGTTGGCATATCAAGCACTATGTCAAAAATAAAGAGATTCAGGTGATTCAAACATTATGTAAACCCCTACTCGCACATATCCATCAACTTACACACTTTAACTAAAAACACCACAAACACATATATCACAAACTTATCAATTTGCTGACACTGTCATCTTACACATTTAAAAAGACTCATGAGAGTCAGTCAAAGTTGGAGGATGTTCCACAACTGTGCCACACACAAGAAAATGATGTCTGTCATCTGTTGAGTCACATCTTTATCACTGTTGTTACTGAAATTGTACATATGAATATCGTGCCTGTCTTCAGTCACAGACCAAACTCTTTTCTGCCTGCTTTACTGCAGTGGAGCTGCCTGGTAGCTGCCTATAGGTGTTCATAATTCTTTTTCTTCGTTCGTGGGCTGCAGCTCCCACATTCACTTGTATGTACATGAATGGGCTTTTATGTGTATGACCGTTTTTACCCCGCCATGTAGGTATGTGTGCGTGCCTTAAATCTGATGAGCACCCAGTGGCAGCCGTCAGTCAGCTCTACCCAGGTAAGCAACCTGTTGCGCAAATGACCCCGTGTTAAGAAAGCGCTCAGAGGTTAGAGGCTATATAAGTATCCATATTAATCAAAGACTGCCGAGAGGCACCAACCTGAGGATGCACTCGTACCCACGGAGGTAGGACCCCATCTCCATGCTGGCTGCGGACAGAGGGCCCATCTGTTTCTGTCGGGCCACCTGAAGCTGCTGCAGGAAGTCCTGCTCCTTCTGAAACCATCACTGTCACCTGATCCCTCCACACTGCCCCACACCACTGCACTGTTAGCTCAGGTTTCTGTGAGGGAACCCCTCCGCACTGCCCCACACCACTACGCTGTTAGCTCAGGTTTCTGTGAGGGAACCCCTCCACACTGCCCCACACCACTGCACTGTTAGCTCAGGTTTCTGTGAGGGAACCCTTCCACACTGCCACACACCACTACGCTGTTAGCTCAGGTTTCTGTGAAGGAACCCCTCCACACTGCCCCACACCACTGCACTGTTAGCTCAGGTTTCTGTGAGGGAACCCTTCCACACTGCCACACACCACTACGCTGTTAGCTCAGGTTTCTGTGAGGGATTTTCTTTACCCTTTCATCCCTTTAACTCACTCAGTACGGCCAGTCCTCTCTTCTCCTCTACACAGACCCCTCGGATGTCCAGTGGGTGTCTGAATGACCCAACCTTTAGCTTCCATCGTCAGAATTGTGGTATTCTTTGTCAACATTCACCTCTTCAGCATAAGAGCGTTCCGCTTGCAATATTTTGATGGTGGTAATTGGGGTGAAACGCTGTTAACGTCATCTCTTTCGCCAATCGTATGGAGAGAGTTAAGGTCTTCTACCTGTGCAGTCCCCCCAGCCTGGCATGTTTTGGCCTGGCTGCATCAACGGGAAGGAGTGCTTCACTTCAGGCACAAATTTATACAACTGCTCAACCAATACCTACCAAACTTCACATTATGACTGAAATATAATTTTGACACAAGTTGCTGAAGTCTCCAAATGAGGGATGCAATAATTTACTTGTAACTTTAAATTAAAAACAGAAATAGTAAAATGTTAGCTTCTGTCGATGTTGAAGGTTGTGGGCTGTCTTCTAGATTCAAATGTCTGCCACTTTTTCCAAAGTAGCTGCAAATTTTATCTCCTTCACTTTCCCAAGAATTATCGGATGAATCATAAGTTCAAATTTTAATGGGTTGAATTCGCTGCAAGAGACCATCATAATTTCATCAAGCACTTAGTGTGAAGTAAGCCTGTGATGTTTTACCATAACAACAGAAAAAACTGGATAAAAACCCATAAACTGTTTGATTTTTGGAGCAAAACTTCATGTGCCAGTGAGAAAGGAAGTTAACTCACTCAGTACGGCCAGTCCTCTCTTCTCCTCTACACAGACCTCTCGGATGTCCAGTGGGTGTCTGAATGACCCAACCTTTAGCTTCCGTCGTCAGAATTGTGGTATTCTTTGTCAACATGCACCTCTTCAGTATAAGAGCGTTCCGCTTGCAATATTTTGATGATGGTAACTGGGATGAAACGCTGTTAACGTCATCTCTTTTGCTGTTCGTATGGAGAGAGTTAAGCTCGACTGACTTCCTTTACCCAGCAGTTTAGGCAGGCTAAAGTGGAGAATGGCGATCAGCAGCACCAGCCTCCAGGGTTTAATGAGCGTGTCCCACTGCATCAGCGTGTATGCGTGTGCTGTAAAGAACGAGTGCCTACATGCTCTAAATCACCTTGTAGTGAATTGACAATAAACCAATGAGAAGCAGAAGAACACTTTCACTTTCAAACACACGTCAAAGCATGCACACTGAGCCATGTTTCAAGTTTCACCATGTATGCTGAAAATATCTTTTTCAAAGGTGGAGGAAGGGGGAGGTAAAAGGGTCACTATTGCCTGACAGACAAAAAAAAAAACAACCCCAACCCCCCAAAAAAAACCCAACAAAAAACCCCAGGAAAATCAGTTTTCACAGGAAAAAATATTAAAGAAGAAAATTAGCTTACCAGCACACACACTCTTTTTGTTTCATACACACACACACACATTCAAACACACCAAAAGCTGTTTCAAACTACGTACTTCTTCAACAGATCTGGCAATATGAGTGCATGAATAAGAACACTGCCGCTAAAAATTTGTTAAAATTCAAAAGCTGTGAGGGTGGTGGGCTGGGGGTTGGGGGCAAAATTGTACACTGTCTCACCTGTGATGTGACAGTCTGAACGACAGAAGAGGGAAACCTACAGCAACAAAATGCAGAGGAAGGCGGACAGTGACACAGCACCACCACCATGAACTCACCCTGCCCTTGGCTGCCATCAGGATGTGTCCAATGCACACCGGCCAGCTGCTGGTCTTGGGCTTCTCCTTCACACACACACACAGTGACACATCAATACACACGGTGACACACAGTGACACGTCAACACACACAGTGACACATCAATACACATGGTGACTCATCAACACATATAGTGACACACACACACAGACACATCAATACAATACACATAGTGACACACAGTGACACACCAATACACATAGTGACACACAGTGACACATCAACACACACAGTGACACATCAATACACACAGTGGCACATCAATACACACACACACACACACACACACACAGTGACACATCAATACACACACACAGTGACACATCAATACACACAGTGATACATCAATACACAGTGACACATCAATGCAATACACACAGTGACACATCAATACAATACACACAGTGACACATCAACACACACAGTGACACATCAATATACATGGTGACACACAGTGACACAACACACACAGTGACACATCAACACACAGTGACACATCAATACACATGGTGACACACAGTGACACATTAATACACATGGTGACACATCAACACACACAGCGACACATCAACACACACCGTGACACATCAATACACACACACAGTGACACATCAATACAATACACACAGTGACACATCAACACACACACACAGTGACACATCAACACACACAGTGACACATCAACACACACATACAGTGACACATCAATGCACACAGTGATACATCAATACACAGTGACATATCAACACACACACAGTGACGCATCAACACACACATACACAGAGCGTCACATCAAAACGGTCACACACATAAAATGTTGCGTCTGTTTGAGTGTGTATGTGCGTGTGCCTGAAATCTGATTGAATGACACAGGAAACGAATGATGAGCACCCAGTGGCAGCCGCCAGTCGGCTCTACCCAGGTAGGCAGCCTGTTGTGCAAATGTCCCCGTGTTTGTAAAGCGCTTAGAGCTTGGTTTCCGACCGAGGATAAGCGCTATATAAGTATCCATATCAATTAATCAATCAACCAATTAATACACACACAGCGAAACATTGACACACACACACAGTGACACATCAACACACACACACACACAGTGACACATCAACACACACACACAGTGACACATCAACACACACAGTGACACATCAACACACACACACACACAGTGACACATCAACACACACAGTGACACATCAACACACACACACACAGTGACACATCAACACACACACACAGTGACACATCAACACACACACACAGTGACACATCAACACACACACACAGTGACCAGCAACACACACAGTGACACATCAACACACACACACACACACAGTGACACATCAACACACACAGTGACACATCAACACACACACACAGTGACCAGCAACACACACAGTGACACATCAACACACACACACACACACAGTGACACATCAACACACACAAACACACACACAGTGACACATCAACACACACACAGTGACACATCAACACACACACAGTGACACATCAACACACACAGTGACACATCAACACACACACACAGTGACCAGCAACACACACACAGTGACACATCAACACACACACAGTGACACATCAACACAGTGACACATCAACACACACAGAGTGACACATCAACACACACACACAGTGACACATCAACACACACACACAGTGACACATCAACACACACACACAGTGACACATCAACACACACACAAACAGTGACACATCAATACACACACACAGTGACACAGCAACACACACAGTGACACATCAACACACACAAACAGTGACACATCAACACACACACACAGTGACACATCAACACACACACAGTGACACATCAATACACACACACAGTGACACAGCAGTTTCAGTTTCAGTTTCAGTAGCTCAAGGAGGCGTCACTGCGTTCGGACAAAACCATATACGCTACACCACATCTGCCAAGCAGATGCCTGACCAGCAGCGTAACCCAACGCGCTTAGTCAGGCCTTGGGAAAAAAAAAAAAAAAAAAAAAAAAAAAAAAAAAAAAAAAACCACACACACAACCACACACACAAAACAAAAACAAACAAAAAAACAAAAAAAAAAAAAACAACAAAAAAAAAAACAAAAAAAAAACAAAAAACGAGGGAATAAATAATAGATAAGCTTGCATAAATAAATAAATAAATAAATAATAATTATAATATAGAAAAAGGTAGTAGTAATAATATTAGTAATACTAATAAAATGATAATAATAAAAAAATAAATAAATAAATAAATAAGACAACAATGGTGATAAATAAGCAAATAAATGTAAAAAATGAAGACACACATTCACACATACACCCACACATGCATAACAGAAATGCACCAGACATGCAGTTTCACATATATGAAAGCACAGTCAAATACATATAAACGTACATGAGCTCCAACACACACACACACACACGCATTACCGTGCACCTCCTCTACCCCCCTCCTCCACACACTTATTTCTAGTCTAAGTATCGCAGCTTCCACGGCACACACACACACACACAAACACAAACACACACTCACAGAGATGAACACTTACTTGTACAAGCACATATGAAAGCACAGTCAAATACATATAAACGTACATGAGCTCCAACACACACACACACACACACACACATTACCTTGCACCTCCTCTACCCCCTCCTCCACACACTCATTTCTAGTCTACGTATCGCAGCTTCCACGGCACACACACACACACACAAACACACACTCACAGAGATGAACACTTACTTGTACAAGCACACACACATACGCCCATATCTCCCACCCCCAACTCCACACACGTACATACAAAGATATATATATATATATATATATATATATATATATATATATATATATATATATATATATACACGTTCCAATATCCTGTTGCTCCCACAGTGTAGGCATGCATACACTCACAGTGACACAGCAACACACACAGTGACACATCAACACACACAGTGACACATCAACACACACACAGTGACACATCAACACACACACAGTGACACATCAACACACACAGTGACACATCAACACACACAAACACACACACAGTGAAACATCAACACACACACAGTGACACATCAACACACACACACACAGTGACACAACAACACACACAGTGACACATCAACACACACACAGTGACACATCAACACACACAGTGACACATCAACACACACAAACACACACACAGTGACACATCAACACACACACAGTGACACATCAACACACACACACACAGTGACACATCAACACACACACAGTGACACATCAACACACACACACAGTGACACATCAACACACACACACACAGTGACACATCAACACACACACACACACACAGTGACACATCAACACACACACACACACACAGTGACACATCAACACACACACACACAGTGACACATCAACACACACACACAGTGACACATCAACACACACACACACAGTGACACATCAACACACAAACACAGTGACATATCAACACACTAAAGTCGAGCTGACTTCATCATCTCTCAAGAGAAATTAACATGTGGTCTTGTTACTCATGCTCACAATACAAATACAATATCTAGCATTCCAAGAGATATCACAAAATTGCACTGAAGCATATATACGAACATTTCATATATTCAAAAACAACCAGCAGTATCATAAAAAAAAAACAAAAAAATACAGTTCAGTTCAGTTCACTTCAGCTACTCAAGGAGGATATATATATTTTTTTTAAATCATTAAAAAACAAACAAACAAACAAAATCCCAAAACAAACAGCAACATACGTACACAACACACATACACTCAGATCGACAAAGACAGGCACACATCAACACACAAATACACACAAACCAACAATCAACACACATATCATCAGAAGAAAGGAAGGAAGGAGGAAATAAAGTAAAGAAACTGAACAACTAAAGAAAGACAAAAAAAAAACAACCCCCAACTAACTAAAGACAGAGAACACAGATGGGGAAGACAGCAATCTTAAGGCCAGGCATACTATGTCTTTGACAGAAGATGAAAAACTGGTGACTGCTGGACCTTTTAAAATGAAGTTAAAGATAATAATAGGTGGAGAAAAATCAAAGGTACCTTAACTCTCTCCATACGAACGGCGAAAGAGACGACGTTAACAGCGTTTCACCCCAATTACCATCTTCAAAATATTGCAAGCGGAAGGCTCTTATACTGAAGAGGTGAATGTTGACAAAGAATACCACAATTCTGACGATGGAAGCTAAAGGTTGGGTCATTCAGACACCCACTGGACATCCGAGGGGTCTGTGTAGAGGAGAAGAGAGGACTGGCCGTACTGAGTGAGTTAAGATAAAAATAAAACAACATTCTGAGTCTTGGACTTGACAAAGAGTCAGACTCCAAACGTTGCTTCATCTTCATCTAAAAGTACCTTCGATTTTTCACCACCTTTTATCATTTCTAACTTTGTAAAACAATCGTATTTCAACAGGAAACTTCTGGTGTACATTCCAGAATGACACACGAAGGATGACTCGAAGCTGAAAGAAACCAAAGCCTGGTGACTTGGACATGATTTCCACAGACCAACAGGCCGGTACAGACCAGTTTCATCATGGTGTCCAGACAGTCCCAGTTACACATCTTCCAGGCTGCCT
>NC_134880.1:4569061-4631561 GCF_041734735.1 Babylonia areolata | reverse complement strand
GAACAACAGTAATTGATCGGGCATTATTTCTTTCATGTTTTGTTCGGAAAATTGTCTGACTTTGCATACTTTGGAAGTAACCTAATAATCCTTTGACACTGAAACAATATATGATGATCTGTTTACCACATACACAATTTATGTTTTTGCTAAACTAAACTTTGTCTTGAAAGCATTCAGACTTATGCGAGACACCAGAGAGGCGATCAGTCTATAATAGTACGAAGGGAAATCCATCATTTTTTGTTGTGTATTTTCAGTTGTAAGTGTATGTGTGTGTGTGTGTGTGTGTGTGTGTGTGTGTGTGTGTGTGTGTGTGTGTGCACTTGTGTGTGTCCATACATATGTGTGCAAGCAGCATGACGAGGGAAAACCTGAAAGACAGGAAGTGTCAATAAAGTTTGTGTATAGACAAACAACACCATATGTACTTCAAAATTCTGAACCAGTGTTTTAATATACTAAAGGAAAACTTAAGAAAACTGTACAAATAACAGAATTCTTCTAATATTTAAAAATGAAACACTGACTGCAACGCAAACACACACATCAAAACACTCTATAAATGTGTATGTATTAATGTGATTATTTAGTGTGTGCATTACTATCCTCTAACTTCAGCAGGTTGCCAGCAACTTGGTCCCAACCGCTGCTCATAAACAAATCAAGGGGAAGTACCCAGTTCCTTAATTACTAAGGGAAGTCACTGAAGTCAAAGATTGCACATCTTGATTGATGTCGTCAAGTGTCACAAACACAAGAATCAAGAAAATATCGTCCTTTGATCCCTGTTTGGGCACGGGGGATAAACATTAGCAACACACATACATATGCACCAACACCCACACCAACACACACACCACAACACAAACACATACACCATTACACACACACACACAACAACAACACACACACACACACCAACACAAACACCAACACACATACACACACCAACACAAACACATATACACGCATCCCCAAACAATGGTCCACACTTTTCCTTGATCTCACCCAGACTTTCATGGACAAGGATTTCCTGTGTCAAGGTCGGCTGAGTCTGTCGCACTGCTGCCACGCCCAACACCCCATCAGGTTCGTTCAGGCAGTCGTACAAACGCTGAAACAGGCAACTGTGCCTTGTAAGCAAATCAAATCACAACCTGCTGTCGGTGTACTCCTCACTCGTCAAGTCACATTGTCATGAGTTCGCTCACGGCGATGCGTACAGCTGCTAATTCTCTACCCAGAGTTGCGCTGAAGAAGCCGGCCGGATCGCCGACGAAAGCTACGCAAGTGAGTAGGCTTCTTTGCCTGAGAGATCGGTTTAACTTGGTAGTCATTATGTCAAGTATTGTTCTAATGTCAAGTGCACATGCTTTAGTAACCTGACAATTGAGCATATAATTTTTCACTGTAGTTTGATGAAGCTTTTTGTACACGAAAGTGTGTCTTCACAAGTGACTGAGAACATTGATGTTTTTGACTTTTTGCATTCATTATCAGTTGTTTCGCTTGTCAGTTTAACGACTTCTCTTTTACGAAGTCCTTTAAGTAATCTCCTGTAACTGTATTTAGAGTTGTTGTTTTTTTTCTTCCAAATTTCACCCACATTTTTACCCTCATTTGCCCAGTTTCTCCCAACCCTCCATTCATCCACATCTCCCACCCCTTCTAACCGATAATACTCAGATGTATTCATAAATACTTTAACAAAATGTCTTCAATCACCGATATGTGTGACAGGACATTAAACAAAATTCCTCCTCCATTATGTCAAACCAAATCAGCTGCTGTGGTGAACTAGTCAGCATCTAGAACTAATATTCTAGTCTCAAATAAGCAACAGGATTTCTACTCCCCACTATGCTAGATCCTGAGTGGTGTCTGAGTGCAAGTCTTTCCAATGAAAGTAAACTGAAATCCCATGTACTAGCATGCACTTGGTTAAAGTAAAAGAACCAATAACAGCAAAGAGGTAGTCCCTAGCAAAATTCAGTAGAGAAGTCCACTTTGATTGTAAAATAAATACACTTACTGACAGGGAAAAAAAAAAGAGAAGAGCAGCCCAAATCTCACACAGAGAAATCTGTTACAACAGAAAGTGGTACAACGTAAGAAATCGACTGAGAACAGAAAATGAGAATGAGACAGAGAGAATGGAAACAAAGGAGACAACAACATCACGATGAATCATGTTCACTGCTGGAAAGCTTTTAACTCACTCAGTACGGCCAGTCCTCTCTTCTCCTCTACACAGACCCTTCGGATGTCCAGTGGGTGTCTGAATGACCCAACCTTTAGCTTCCGTCATCAGAATTGTGGTATTCTTTGTCAACATTCACCTCTTCAGTGTAAGAGCCTTCCGCTTGTTATATTTTGATGGTTGTAATTGGGGTGAAATGCTGTTAACGTCGTCTCTTTCGCCGTTCGTATGGAGAGAGTTAAACACCCTGAAGTTTTGGGGTTAATGTCACAAGGAAATTACGTATGATAGTCATATCCGACTATGACCAGAATAGCAGAGGAGGCAGCTGCTGTTTTGACTCTCTGGACTAGAATTTGATTACAGTGGAAAGTGTCTTGTCCAAGTTACATCCTCACTCTCTTGGCCAGCTAGTCCCCAAGGCTGCAGCACTCAGAGCCAGTGCAATCTTGCCTCCCGGTTTGAGTGTCGTAGTCAATAAGTTATAAATGAATTCCAATTGCAGTGAAGAAACCATTGATCTTCTTCTCCTTCTTCTGCGTTCACTCATATGCACACGAGTGGGCTTTTACGTGTATGACCGTTTTTACCCCGCCATGTAGGCAGCCATACTCCGTTTTCGGGGGTGTGCATGCTGGGTATGTTCTTGTTTCCATAACCCACCGAACGCTGACATGGATTACAGGATCTTTAACGTGCGTATTTGATCTTCTGCTTGCATATACACACGAAGGGGGTTCAGGCACTAGCAGGTCTGCACATATGTTGACCTGGGAGATCGTAAAAATCTCCACCCTTTACCCACCAGGCGCCGTCACTGTGATTTGAACCCGGGACCCTCAGATTGACAGTCCAACGCTTTAACCACTCGGCTATTGCGCCCGTCAAAACCATTGATCAAATAGCTCTCACTCTGCTATGGGCCAAACTAAGCTGCGAGCTTATGTCAGTCTCTGAAGTAAGCTGAGTGTTGGGTCTACTGTATGTTGTAAGCGCTCATTCTGCTATGGGCCCAACTGTAAGTTTATGTCAGTCTCTGAAGTAAGCTGAGTGGTGGGTCTACTGTATGTTGTAAGCTCTCATTCTGCTATGGGCCCAACTGTAAGTTTATGTCAGTCTCTGAAGTAAGCTGAGTGTTGGGTCTACTGTATGTTGTAAGCGCTCACTCTGCTATGGGCCCAACTGTAAGTTTATGTCAGTCTCTGAAGTAAGCTGAGTGTTGGGTCTACTGTATGTTGTAAGCTCTCACTCTGCTATGGGCCAAACTATAAGTTTATGTCAGTCTCTGAAGTAAGCTGAGTGTTGGGTCTACTGTATGTTGTAAGCGCTCATTCTGCTATGGGCCCAACTGTAAGTTTATGTCAGTCTCTGAAGTAAGCTGAGTGGTGGGTCTACTGTATGTTGTAAGCGCTCACTCTGCTATGGGCCCAACTGTAAGTTTATGTCAGTCTCTGAAGTAAGCTGAGTGTTGGGCCTACTGTATGTTGTAAGCTCTCATTCTGCTATGGGCCCAACTGTAAGTTTATGTCAGTCTCTGATATGAGCCAAGTGCTGGGTCTACTGTAGCTCTCACTCTGCTAAACTTGGCTAAACTAAGGCTAAACTATTTTACAATAAAGGACTGTTCATGCACAAAATCCTTCATGGCACCGCTCCATCCTATCTGACAAATATGTTTAGTTTTAATAATTATCGACACACATAGGATAAACCTTCCATTTACTACTATCTTTTTATGCAAATCAAGCCTTGCATATTCAGGGGGGTGGTTAAGGAATCATATCCCAGAAACTTTAAAAACGGAATCAAATTTTCAAAAATTCAAATCTAAATTACTAATATACCCAATGAATCTCTCAAACTTAGCACCTCTTTATCCTAAAATGTACTGATTATGTTCCAGTGTCACTGATATTTTATGAGTACAGAAAATGAAGTTTGCTATAGATTCGCCACCCATGTCCCATCTCTGTCAATCTATCTCTCCTTTTTTTTTCTTTCCTTAATGATTTGATCTTTTCAATGATAGTCTGTCGTGTCGTGCTTAACTAGGTAATGTACATGCTTTCATTTATGCCTTTTATTTTCATATGTAATTGTGTGTGTGTGTGTGTGTGTGTGTGTGTGTGTGTGTTGCTTTTTTTTTTTTTCTTTTCTTCTTTGCCCTTGAGGGCTGGATGTAAAAAAGCAGCTGTGCTTACTCCACTACCCTCGTTAAATAAGAATTCGTTTCGTTTCGTTTCTGCATGGGCCCAACTGTTAGCTTATGTCAGTCTCTGATATGAGCCGAGTACTGGGCCAACCAGGAAATGAAAGTAGCATTAACTACTTTTATGTCGCTCTCACTGTCCCTTCTCGTTTCTATCATTAGTACAACAACAGCTTGCTTCCACATCAGTCCTGTATGCTCTTCAATGTCTGGTGTAAGAACTGAATATGTCTATACCAACAAAAAAAACACACAAAAAAACCCAACCAAAAGAGAGATAAGCAAAGAACACAAAGAATCTGGTACAAATCCTGCTATCTATTTATCCATTACTGCTGTTTGGTGCATATCTGTTATGCATGTGTGGGTGTATGTGTGAATGTGTGTCTTCATGTTTTACATTTATTTGCTTATTTATCATCATTGTTGTCTTATTTATTTATTTATTATTATTATCATTACTACTACCTTTTTTTTATATCATAATTATTATTTATTTATTTATGTAAGCTTATCTATTATTTATTCACCTTTTTTTTTTTCTCAAGGCCTGACTAAGTGCGTTGGGTTACGCTGCTGGTCAGGCATCTGCTTGGCAGATGTGGTGCAGCGTATATGGATTTGTCCGAACGCAGTGACGCCTCCTTGAGCTACTGAAACTGAAACTGAAACTGGAACTGCGGTTTACAGCCTAACAGACTGCACCGGGTCACACCAGGCCAGAAAACAATGCTGAGAATCATCCCACAGAACCTTCACTGAAAAACACAAACAAACAAACAGAAAACGAAAATCAGGAACAAGGCACAAGATGACAGAACACTTTGTCATCTCCAAAAGAAAAATGGCTGACTATATTTGCAGATAAAAAAAAAAAAGGGTGACATTAAAAACAATAAGAGAATGTATAAATAAATACAAATCTAGCCATATAATAACATGAAATACTGCAAAAAAGTAATCCGTTACAAATAAAATTCACTAAAAACAATAAATAAATACACGAAGAAAGAAAGAAAGAAAGAAAGAAAGAAACTCATCCACAGATCAATACAAAGCACAGTCAAAAAGTAATATAAAACAACATTACTCATGCTCATTATTATTATAATGCCACCACTCGCTTTCACCTTACCCTAGATACCATTCCTGTAATAGTTGACACAATTGATGCTGTTGCTATGTTACAACTGGTCCAGGCTATTCATTATTAATGTCATCTTAAATCATCATGATTACTACAATCATTAATGTGTAAACATTGATTGACTGAATGATTGGACAAATCTTCCTTTTTTTTTTTTTTTTTTGTTGTTGTTGTTGTTGATGTTGTTGTTGTTACAGATTTGTTTTGCCTTGTTTAGTTTGTTTTTGTTATGTTTTGTTTTATCTCTCTGTAGTGGAAGATGCTACTGTTTGTTTTATAATGTTTGTTTCATACTATTCTCTGTATTGTATACATGTTTATTGGAAAATTATTTAAAAAAAAAGTTTAAAAAAAAATATATATATATAAACAACATTAAAAAAAACACACATGAAAAAAAATAAATGAATACAGAGATAAATAATGAAACAAATAAATAAACAAATAAATTAATAAATAATATTTGAAAAAAACAACAAAACCCAATCTACAAAACAACAAGCCACAGCTGCCACACTCATGCAGGAATCATGGCACACTGACCTGGAGAAAGTCCAGATGGCCGACGTCATGTAGGTCCTGCTTGGTGTCGGAGATGAACTGCTCAAAGTGCATAAGGGATCGGGTGTAGGCCTTGCAGTTGTAGCTGGCCTCTGCCAGCACGTCCTGTGGGATCCGCGTCAAAAAGACGTTCACTGCCCGGAACTGCGCATTGTTGGCGTAGTTTGGAACTGCAACAGTAATGACAATGGTATGTTGTTGACGTAGGTTAGAACTGTAATAATGATAATGATAGTGTTGTTGACATAGGTTAGAACTGTAATAATGATAATGATAGTGTTGTTGACATAGGTTAGAACTGTAACAGTAATGACAATAGTATGTTGTTGACGTAGGTTAGAACTGTAATAATGATAATGATAGTGTTGTTGACATAGGTTAGAACTGCAACAGTAATGACAACAGTATGTTGCTGACGTAGGTTAGAATGGTCATAATGATAATGCGTTAGTGGCGTAGGTTAGAACCGCAACAGTAATGACAATAGTATGTTGTTGACGTAGATTAGAACTGTCATAATGATAACGCGTTTTTGGTGTTCTTTGGAAGTGCAACAGTAAGAACAATGGTATGTTGTTGGCGCAGGTTAGAACTGTAATAATGATAATGAAAGTGCGTTGCTGGCATATGTTAGAACTGCAACAGTAATAACAATGGTATGTTGCTGGCGCAGGTTAGAAATGTAATGATGATAATTAATGATAGTGCATTGTTGGCATAGGTTAGAACTCGAGAACATCAACAGCAATAACAATAGTATATTGTTGGCGTAGGTGAGAATTCTAATGATGCTAACAATAGTACAGCATGTTGTTGGGATAGGTTTAGAAACATAATAATAATTTATAGTGGCATGTTGCTGGTGTATGTGGGAACCATAATGATAAGACAATTAATAATGGTGGTACGTTGCTGAAATTCGGTGCTGGGGGTGCATATTGATTTTCTTCCTGTTTGTCTCCAGGGCCAATAAAACATATCTGTGAATGTCTAGCCCTGTGAACGCTGACACACAACACAACACCCCCACCCCTGCGTACCTCTGCCAGGTGGGAGGCCGGCGGTCAGCGTACGGATGCGGTGTGTTCTCCACTTGGTCAGGTAGTCCAGCACAGAGAACACGGTCTGGGCGCTCATGTGTCGCAGGTCAGAGGTGCTGGTGTGCCTCGTGTCCGCCTTCTTCGCTTCACCGATCACCTCCATCACCTCCTTGTGGATCTGACCACAGTCACCACAAACCTCCATCACCTTGTGGATCTGACCACAGTCACCACATACCTCCATCACCTCCTTGTGGATCTGACCACAGTCACCACATACCTCCATCACCTTGTGGATCTGACCACAGTCACCACATACCTCCATCACCTTGTGGATCTGACCAGTCACCACATACCTCCATCACCTCCTTGTGGATCTGACCACAGTCACCACATACCTCCATCACCTCCTTGTGGATCTGACCACAGTCACCACATACCTCCATCACCTTGTGGATCTGACCACAGTCACCACATACCTCCATCACCTTGTGGATCTGACCACAGTCACCACATACCTCCATCACCTTGTAGATCTGACCAGTCACCACATACCTCAATCACCTCCTTGTGGATCTGACCACAGTCACCACATACCTCTATCACCTTGTGGATCTGACCACAGTCACCACATACCTCCATCACCTTGTGGATCTGACCACAGTCACCACATACCTCCATCACCTCCTTGTGGATCTGACCACAGTCACCACATACCTCCATCACCTTGTGGATCTGACCACAGTCACCACATACCTCCATCACCTCCTTGTGGATCTGACCAGTCACCACATACCTCCATCACCTTGTGGATCTGACCACAGTCACCACATACCTCCATCACCTTGTGGATCTGACCACAGTCACCACATACCTCCATCACCTTGTGGATCTGACCACAGTCACCACATACCTCCATCACCTTGTGGATCTGACCACAGTCACCACATACCTCCATCACCTCCTTGTGGATCTGACCAGTCACCACATACCTCCATCACCTCCTTGTGGATCTGACCACAGTCACCACATACCTCCATCACCTCCTTGTGAATCTGACCACAGTCACCACATACCTCCATAACCTCCTTGTGGATATGAAGTCATTCACCACCGCACTGCTGACATAACATTCACCACAGCACTGCTGACAGCATTCACCAGAGCACTGCTGACACACAGCATTCACCACCGCACTGCTGACATAACATTCACCACAGCACTGCTGACACACAGCGTTCATCACAGCACTGCTGACACACAGCGTTCACTACAGCACTGCTGACACACAGCGTTCATCACAGCACTGCTGACACAACATTCACCACAGCACTGCTGACACACAACACTCACCACAGTACTGCTGACACATGTGATACAATACAATGCAATATGATACAATACAATACATTGCAATACGATATGATACAATATGATAAAATACAATGCTATACAATGCAATACAATACAAAGCAATACAATACAATACAAAGCAATACAATAGAATACAATACAAAGCAATACAATATATAATACAATGCAAAACAATACAATACTATACAAATCAATTGACTGACCTCCACCTGGTCACCATCGGTGCCGTCCAGCAACACCTGAAGCACAATGTGAGGCAGCAGGTAGAGAGCCACCTGCAGGTTGTGCCGCTTGGTGGCACTGCATGCCTGGAACACCTGGAAGGCCACGCCGTCCTTCACCTGTGTACCAGCATGCAGCATAACAGCTTACTTAATAACATTCACCTGTGAACTAACACAACAGGTAACATCATAATATTCACCAGTGTACCAACACAGAGCACTATAGCTTACTTAATAACATTCACCTGTGTACTAACACAACAGGTAACACCATAATATTCACCAGTGTACCAACACAGAGCACTATGAGCCACGATCGTGGCTTTCCCGGTAAAGTGCGATGGGCCACGATCGTGGCTCTGTTTACATAAGGTCCGACATCGTACGGCTATGCTCGGCAGCCTTCGTAAAACTGCCTCGTTCTGGTGTTACTGCCTCCCTGCTTGTGTTTGCACAAACTTTGACTGAGTTTATAAGTCCAGATCTTCGTATTTTTTGTAAACAATGAGTGACACTGAAGTTGACAAAGCTCAGGAAATGAGTGACCTTGTCACTAGTGATGATTCATTTGCTGACAGGGATTCTGGTGAAAACGGCTTTGTTATTTTGACACTTGGGCATGCTGGCTTGCTTGTTGTTCATTCAGTTTTGTGTCTCCAGCCACAAAAACTGGGGGTTGGGTGATGGGGGTGGGGAGGGGTGGTAAAGTGGGTTAGGCATGGGTCTATTGTGATTTCTTGACCAAATCAAGCTAGAAAACTGGAAATTATTTTGATTTAAAGCATTCTTGCTGCTTTTGAAAGCAACATGAGCTAAAAGAAAACATTTATTTCTGTTTTTGCCTGTGATTGCATAAAGTATTGTAGATGTGCGCGTGCGTGGCGTCGGTGGGTGTGTCTCAAACAAATAATACAGTGCTTATAATTTCATTGTTTCAGTTATATTCATTTCATGATTCTGCAGCCAGAACATTTTCTGCACAGTTTAATGCCAATTTTGAGATTTTGACTCTATAAAAGATGTGAAAATACCTATAAACATTGTGGCTGACGTTTTTGGAAAACAAGTTTGCAAAATTTGTTGTTTATATCCTGTGGAATATATCCAACTACTTACAAGGTACAGCCTTTTTCTTACTTTTATCTGATTCTTCATTCACTCTACTTTCCAAAAATGTATAGGTTTGCCTATTTATTCTTACTGATAAGCATACAAATGCCCCAAATCAGAGCACAGGTAGCGGAGGCAAACTATCCCTTTGTTTTAAGCATGATTTCTGTAAGTATGTTTTATTATATCCAGCACTTTGAGGGTTAATAACATTCACCTGTGAACTAACACAACAGGTAACACCATAATATTCACCAGTGTACCAACACAGAGCACTATAGCTTACTTAATAACATTCACCTGTGTACTAACACAACAGGTAACACCATAATATTCACCAGTGTACCAACACACAACACACCAGGTAACTTAATAACATTCACCTGTGTACCAACACGCGACAGGCCGCATGACAACATTCACCTGTGTACCGACACACGACAGGCCGCATGACAACATTCACCTGTGTACCAACACACGACAGGCCGCATGACAACATTCACCTGTGTACCGACACACGACAGGCCACATGACAACATTCACCTGTGTACCAACACACGACAGGCCGCATGACAACATTCACCTGTGTACTGACACACAACACACCAGGTAACTTAATAACATTCACCTGTGTACCAACACACGACAGGCCGCATGACAACATTCACCTGTGTACCGACACACAACACACCAGGTAACTTAATAACATTCACCTGTGTACCAACACACGACAGGCCGCATGACAACATTCACCTGTGTACTGACACGCAACACACCAGGTAACTTAATGACATTCACCTGTGAACCAACACACGACAGGCCGCATGACAACATTCACCTGTGTACCGACACACAACACACCAGGTAACTTAATGACATTCACCTGTGTACCAACACACAACAGGCCGCATGACAACATTCACCTGTGTACCGACACACAACACACCAGGTAACTTAATGACATTCACCTGTGTACCAACACACGACAGGCCGCATGACAACATTCACCTGTGTACCGACACACAACACACCAGGTAACTTAATGACATTCACCTGTGAACCAACACACGACAGGCCGCATGACAACATTCACCTGTCTACCGACACACAACACACCAGGTAACTTAATGACATTCACCTGTGAACCAACACACGACAGTCCGCATGACAACATTCACCTGTGTACTGACACACAACACACCAGGTAACTTAATAACATTCACCTGTGAACCAACACACGACAGGCCGCATGACAACATTCACCTGTCTACCGACACACAACACACCAGGTAACTTAATGACATTCACCTGTGAACCAACACACGACAGTCCGCATGACAACATTCACCTGTGTACCGACACGCAACACACCAGGTCACTTAGTAACACCAGCTGCCATGGCGAAGTGGTTAGCATCGCGGACTGACAGCTGGGAGGACGCGGGTTCAAATCCCAGCGGAGGTGGGTTTTTCGGCCCGTGGCCGGCTCCTACCCAGAGTTGAGTGTGCTGTGGGCTTAAATGGGGAGACTGGGACCACACAGTCCAGTGTCATCCATGTCTAATATCACTCAAAGTGAAAAGACATTATATTAAAGAAAAAGAAAGAACACACACACACACACACACACATCCCACACACATGACTAATATCACTCAAATTTAAAAGATATTATATTAAAGAAAGAGAAAGAACACATACACACACATCCCCCCCCCCACCCCCCATCCGCTCCCCCACATGACATGTCTGATATCACTCAAAGTGAAAAGACATTATATTAAAGAAAGAGAAAGAACACATACACACACACACATCCCACACACACACCTTGGACACCAGGTAGTTAGTCCAGTTGCTGACCCAGTCCAGTAGGTTCTTCCCTTTACGACTGCCGTAGATGGGGACCTGCAGGTTGGAGTTTTTCTCCACCGTCAGCTTGTATCTGTACACACACCCAAAATGACCTGATCCACAAACAAGGTCCTCACATGATGTGACCAAAGAAAATTCCATACTTTGATCACCAGACCTTGTTCTGACCAGACTGAAAATTTTCCATACCAAACACTGAGCTAAACTGAGTAAAAACAAAATGTCTGCTACATTGCTGATGACAGAGTTTTGAGGACATTCTGGATCATTTCGTTTATTTATTTACAGTCTGTTCATCTAAGATGATGATATTAGACTGAAAACTTTCTGGATCTGTGTTCAGTTTTCATCACTTTTTGTTTGTTAATTTGTTGGGTTGTTTCTTCTTTTTTTTTTTTTTCTTTTTTTTTTTTTTTTTAATGCACTGAGCTCTTTATTAAATGGTGTTCTGAGATTGTTCTAGACCCTGAAGGGCGAAACATATTTCTACAAGACATTCCCAGTCCTGGAAATGATTTTCTCATTTCTCCCAAGACATTCCCAGCCCTGTAAATGATTCTCTCAGACATTCCCAGCCCTGTAAATGATTCTCTCAGACATTCCCAGCCCTGTAAATGATTCTCTCAGACATTCCCAGCCCTGTAAATGATTCTCTCAGACATTCCCAGTCCTGTAAATGATTCTCTCAAACATTCCCATCCTGGAAATGATTCTCTCAGACATTCCCAAAATGATTCCCTCAGACATTCCCAAAATGATTCTCTCAGACATTCCCAAAATGATTCTCTCAGACATTCCCAGCCCTGTAAATGATTCCCTCAGACATTCCCAAAATGATTCTCTCAGACATTCCCAGCCCTGTAAATGATTCCCTCAGACATTCCCAAAATGATTCTCTCAGACATTCCCAGCCCTGTAAATGATTCCCTCAGACATTCCCAAAATGATTCTCTCAGACATTCCCAGCCCTGTAAATGATTCCCTCAGACATTCCCAAAATGATTCTCTCAGACATTCCCAGCCCTGTAAATGATTCCCTCAGACATTCCCAAAATGATTCTCTCTCAGACATTCCCAGCCCTGTAAATGATTCTCTCAGACATTCCCAAAATGATTCTCTCAGACATTCCCAGCCCTGTAAATGATTCTCTCTCAGACATTCCCAAAATGATTCTCTCAGACATTCCCAGCCCTGTAAATGATTCTCTCAGACATTCCCAAAATGATTCTCTCAGACATTCCCAGCCCTGTAAATAACTCTCTCTCAGACATTCCCAGCCCTGTAAATGATTCTCTCAGACATTCCCAGCCCTGTAAATGATTCTCTCAGACATTCCCAAAATGATTCTCTCAGACACTCCCAGCCCTGTAAATGATTCCCTCAGACATTCCCAAAATGATTCTCTCAGACATTCCCAGCCCTGTAAATGATTCCCTCAGACATTCCCAAAATGATTCTCTCAGACATTCCCAGCCCTGTAAATGATTCCCTCGGACATTCCCAAAATGATTCTCTCAGACATTCCCAGCCCTGTAAATGATTCCCTCAGACATTCCCAAAATGATTCTCTCAGACATTCCCAGCCCTGTAAATGATTCTCTCAGACATTCCCAAAATGATTCTCTCAGACATTCCCAGTCCTGGAAATGATTCCCTCAGACATTCCCAAAATGATTCTCTCAGACATTCCCAGTCCTGTAAATGATTCTCTCAGACATTCCCAGTCCTGTGAATGATTCTCTCAGACATTCCCAAAATGATTCCTTCAGACATTCCCAGTCCTGGAAATGATTCTCTCAGACATTCCCAAAATGATTCTCTCAGACATTCCCAGTCCTGGAAATGATTCTCTCAGACATTCCCAGCCCTGTAAATGATTCTCTCCGACATTACCAGTCCTGTATGATTCTCTCAGACATTCCCAGCCCTGTAAATGATTCTCTCAGACATTCCCAGTCCTGTAAATGATTCTCTCAGACATTCCCAGCCCTGTAAATGATTCTCTCAGACATTCCCAGCCCTGTAAATGATTCTCTCAGACATTCCCAAAATGATTCTCTCAGACATTCCCAGCCCTGTAAATGATTCTCTCAGACATTCCCAAAATGATTCTCTCAGACATTCCCAGCCCTGTAAATGATTCTCTCTCAGACATTCCCAAAATGATTCTCTCAGACATTCCCAGCCCTGTAAATGATTCTCTCAGACATTCCCAAAATGATTCTCTCAGACATTCCCAGCCCTGTAAATAATTCTCTCTCAGACATTCCCAGCCCTGTAAATGATTCTCTCAGACATTCCCAGCCCTGTAAATGATTCTCTCAGACATTCCCAAAATGATTCTCTCAGACACTCCCAGCCCTGTAAATGATTCCCTCAGACATTCCCAAAATGATTCTCTCAGACATTCCCAGCCCTGTAAATGATTCCCTCAGACATTCCCAAAATGATTCTCTCAGACATTCCCAGCCCTGTAAATGATTCCCTCGGACATTCCCAAAATGATTCTCTCAGACATTCCCAGCCCTGTAAATGATTCCCTCAGACATTCCCAAAATGATTCTCTCAGACATTCCCAGCCCTGTAAATGATTCTCTCAGACATTCCCAAAATGATTCTCTCAGACATTCCCAGTCCTGGAAATGATTCCCTCAGACATTCCCAAAATGATTCTCTCAGACATTCCCAGTCCTGTAAATGATTCTCTCAGACATTCCCAGTCCTGTAAATGATTCTCTCAGACATTCCCAAAATGATTCCTTCAGACATTCCCAGTCCTGGAAATGATTCTCTCAGACATTCCCAAAATGATTCTCTCAGACATTCCCAGTCCTGTAAATGATTCTCTCAGACATTCCCAGTCCTGTAAATGATTCTCTCAGACATTCCCAGTCCTGTAAATGATTCTCTCTCAGACATTCCCAGTCCTGGAAATGATTCTCTCAGACATTCCCAGTCCTGTAAATGATTCTCTCAGACATTCCCAGCCCTGTAAATGATTCTCTCAGACATTACCAGTCCTGTATGATTCTCTCAGACATTCCCAGCCCTGTAAATGATTCTCTCAGACATTCCCAGTCCTGTAAATGATTCTCTCAGACATTCCCAGCCCTGTAAATGATTCTCTCAGACATTCCCAGCCCTGTAAATGATTCTCTCAGACATTCCCAAAATGATTCTCTCAGACATTCCCAGCCCTGTAAATGATTCTCTCTCAGACATTCCCAAAATGATTCTCTCAGACATTCCCAGCCCTGTAAATGATTCTCTCAGACATTCCCAAAATGATTCTCTCAGACATTCCCAGCCCTGTAAATAATTCTCTCTCAGACATTCCCAGCCCTGTAAATGATTCTCTCAGACATTCCCAGCCCTGTAAATGATTCTCTCAGACATTCCCAAAATGATTCTCTCAGACACTCCCAGCCCTGTAAATGATTCCCTCAGACATTCCCAAAATGATTCTCTCAGACATTCCCAGCCCTGTAAATGATTCCCTCAGACATTCCCAAAATGATTCTCTCAGACATTCCCAGCCCTGTAAATGATTCCCTCGGACATTCCCAAAATGATTCTCTCAGACATTCCCAGCCCTGTAAATGATTCCCTCAGACATTCCCAAAATGATTCTCTCAGACATTCCCAGCCCTGTAAATGATTCTCTCAGACATTCCCAAAATGATTCTCTCAGACATTCCCAAAATGATTCTCTCAGACATTCCCAAAATGATTCTCTCAGACATTCCCAGTCCTGTAAATGATTCTCTCAGACATTCCCAGTCCTGTAAATGATTCTCTCAGACATTCCCAGTCCTGTAAATGATTCCTTCAGACATTCCCAGTCCTGGAAATGATTCTCTCAGACATTCCCAAAATGATTCTCTCAGACATTCCCAGTCCTGTAAATGATTCTCTCAGAAATTCCCAGTCCTGTAAATGATTCTCTCTCAGACATTCCCAGTCCTGTAAATGATTCTCTCAGACATTCCCAGCCCTGTAAATGATTCTCTCCCACATTACCAGTCCTGTATGATTCTCTCAGACATTCCCAGCCCTGTAAATGATTCTCTCAGACATTCCCAGTCCTGTAAATGATTCTCTCAGACATTCCCAGCCCTGTAAATGATTCTCTCAGACATTCCCAAAATGATTCTCTCAGACATTCCCAGTCCTGTAAATGATTCTCTCAGACATTCCCAAAATGATTCTCTCAGACATTCCCAGCCCTGTAAATGATTCTCTCAGACATTCCCAAAATGATTCTCTCAGACATTCCCAGCCCTGTAAATGATTCTCTCAGACATTCCCAAAATGATTCTCTCAGACATTCCCAGCCCTGTAAATGATTCTCTCAGACATTCCCAGTCCTGTAAATGATTCTCTCAGACATTCCCAGTCCTGGAAATGATCCTCTCATCAGTCCCCCTAAAACTTTCATGATATGCATCTTTTTCTGTCATTAAAAATAAAATAAAAAATTTATAAAAAGGTGGTGTTGGTTTTCCCTCAACTTTGATGCTCCATACATGTATGCACCTTAACTGTGTTTAAAATCAGTAACAGAAAAAGCAAGAATTTTCCAGCAAATACATCAAACAGCACAAGCTCAAAAGCAAAAACCAACGAAGGTGGGAAAAAAACCCAACAAGGGACAGATTGATGTTTACAGTAAATACGTCGCAAACTGTTCAGAGATTGCCATACAGTATAAAGTTGCCAAATTCAATCATGGAGCTTATAGCTGATTCTTTAGTGCATCAGAGGTTAGAAGCCATTGTGTCCAGTCTGCATAACACTGAAAACAAAGCGTGCATGCTATGATTTGCATTAGAGGTTAGAAGCCATTATGTCCAGTCTGCACAACACTGAAAACAAAGCGTGCATGCTATGATTTGCATTAGAGGTTAGAAGCCATTGTGTCCAGTCTGCACAACACTGAAAACAAAGCGTGCATGCTATGATTTGCATTAGAGGTTAGAAGCCATTGTGTCCAGTCTGCACAACACTGAAAACAAAGCGTGCATGCTATGATTTGCATTAGAGGTTAGAAGCCATTATGTCCAGTCTGCACAACACTGAAAACAAAGCGTGCATGCTATGATTTGCATTAGAGGTTAGAAGCCATTATGTCCAGTCTGCACAACACTGAAAACAAAGCGTGCATGCTATGGTTTAGTGTTGAAAGGGAATGTGATCTATCTTCTTGTCCTTTTTTTTTTTTTTTTTTTTTTTTTACACTATTGTTAATCACAGTATCTTTGAGACAAATGCAAAACAACAAAGCAGTTGACACACTCCAGCCTTCAACCGAACCAGAAAGTTATGCTGTGACCTTAACCTAGAATACCAACACCTGTGAAGAAGCTTATTAACTTTTTTTAAAATTTTGTTTTTATCTGACTCTGAGAGCTCAGATTTCCCAAGTTTCTCACTTGATAATAATAATAAATCTGATTCATGAATAAGAATTAAAAAAAATAAATAAATAAAGTAAGATAAAATAAAATAAATGATAACAAACCTGATTCATGACTAAGAATACCAAAAAACCCCAAAAAAACAATAAAATAAGATAAAATAAAATAAACAATAATAAATCTGATTCATGACTAACAATGCCAAAAAAAAAAAATAAGGTAATAAAGTAAGATGAAATAAAATAAATAACAATAAATCTGATTCATGATTAAGAATGCCCCCCCCCCCACCCCCCTCAATGAAATAAGATAAAATAGATAATCATAAATCTGATTCATGACTAAGAATGCAGGAAAAAAAAAAAGAATCAAGAAAAAAAAAAAGGTTTACTTTGTGTTGAGCAGAGGGGCCAGAATCTCCTGCTGCTCCGACAACCGCCGCCACAGCTTGTTGCCCCTGGTCTCCGCATCACCGCTGCTGTGCGCCTCTATGTGGTAGATCTGGAGCAGCTCTTGTAAGGCAAACGCTGAACAGTCCTGCCAGAGAAACACAGCAATTATCTGCATATACAGACATGATTCTCTCTCTCCCCCATATATATATATATATATATATATAAATAAAACAAAGTTGAAAACCAACACCTATTTTGTTGAACAAAAAAATAAAAATATGAATTTTCACTGCCACCCGGCAGCTTGGTCACAGACTACACTTATAACAGGTGATGCTATTTTTTACGTCAACTTTCTGACCTTACATGACGTCTTCTACTAGTTATGATGTTCTAAATATTCCTTCAATTGTCTATGTACACATCACTCTTTTTCACTCTCACTCTCTCTCTGTATCTCGTGTTTATATATATATAATAATAATAATAATAATGGATACTTATATAGCACACTATCCAGAAATCTGCTCTAGGTGCTTTACAAAAACGCTTAACATAAAACATTATATCTATGTTACATACACACACCAAAATGTGACCACACACACACACACACACACACACGCTTGCACAAACACACACACTGCATACATAAATTTTAACATACATGTGTATCTAACAGCTACCCTAACACATACGCACACATAGGCAGGCACAAACTTACATAAACATATATATATATACATATTGCTTGGAAAATATATCACACTACAGTATTTCTTGCTTATGTTTCAATACTTTATCTGGCACATCCCCTCAGTAGTCCGATTTTGTTCAGCCTTATGTTCCATCCCGTTCACTGTGATCGTTTACCAACCCACAAGTGCTCTGTACCCCACACTGCGGAATTGCAAGGACAGCATGCCTTTACATACCTTGGTCCTGTCACACGAAATACTCTTGCCTAACAAACTGGTCATGCTGTAACAAAATGTCAGTACAAATCTGAGCGTCAAAACATCAAAAGGGGGTGCAACACTGTCTGCTGTCTCAAGCTCTCCATCTTACTTGACCTTTTTTTTTTTTTTTTTTTATGATTTTTCAATCTGCTGTGACAGTGATAGTGTAACACCCTCCCTTCCCTCCTACATCCTCTCTCCCCCCCAACCCCCCCCCCCCCCCCCCCCACCATGGATCCCAGTGATCTACTTCCATGATGAAATGACTTATTATTCTTTAAAATTACTATTCTTTGAAGAAACTTTTCACTTTCTTCCCCCCCCCAACCCCCCGACCCCCAACCACACACCCCCTTTTGACCACCCCAAAGGCAATTTTTTGTATCCTGTGTTTCGGATGATAAAATGATTGATTGTAACTGTATTGGAATGTACTGTATTGTATTGTATAATATTGTACTGTATTGGATTGGAATAGATTGTACTGGATTGTATCCTACTCTATTCTATTACTCTTTTAGTTATACTGCATTTTTCTGCATGGAAATAGGGCTACTCCCTCTCTGGGGAGAGCACACTGCTACAGTGCAGCACAGCAGCACCACCACCCCCACCTCCCCCCCTTTTTTTTCCTCCACGCAAGTGTATTTTGTTTTCCTATCAAACTGGATTGTCTACCACAATTTTGCCTGGGTGAGGGACAACCACCCTTTCGATGCCGTGGGTTCTTTAATCAAAGAAATACAACGTCTTGCACTGTCCTATAGTGTAAATTCTCTGATGCTGCATACAGACAGAACAAAGAAAGTCTTGCACCGTCCTTTTGAATTGGTTCTCTAATGTTGTATATACTATAGACAGAACAAAGTTGCCTCAACCCTTTCACCGCCAAGCTTGCATTTATGCACAGGCGTGGTAGAGGACCCGTGTCACTGAAAGGTGACCATTCATTGGTCTGTTATCCATGAACCTACTGCTCTTAATGTTCGGTGGTAGGACAGGCCATATTTTCTATACATCGCAAGGGGAATCCCCAGCTATTCTTGGCCACTGTCTTTTCTGTGTTTAAACCACAAGGGAATTTTGTACTCTAAACTGATTGGCGGTGAAAAGGTTAAAGCGCACGCTGCTCAAGGTACTTCGTATCTTCGCTTCATTCGAAAGACTAGCACCCAGATCACCACTGAAGGAGCTAAGCTCCCCTCCCCCCCTCCCCATGCCGCGGACAGACCTGCACCCTGGGCTCTGTGGCAGCCAGGAAGGACTTGATCACCTCCCCGATCAGCTCCACCACAAAGTTGTCGTCCTCCACTGTCGCCTGGAAGCGAGCGTGCTGCTCACAGGGGTCGTTGCTCATCAGCTGCAGCCTGTCAGTGGGAAGGATAAAATTAACCATGGGTTTTTAGAGTGTGCTCTTCTATGTCACACAGCACAGCCCCATCAACGTGGGGAAAATAAAAAATAATAATGGGTTTTTAGAATGTGCTCTATGTCACACAACAAAGCCCCATCAACGTGGGAAAGATAAAAATAATAATGGGTTTTTAGAATGTGCTCTTCTATGTCACACAGCACAGCCCCATCAACGAGGGGAAAATAAATAATAATAATGGGTTTTTAGAGTGTGCTCTTCAATGTCGCACAGCAAAGCCCAATCAACGTGGGAAAGATAAAAATAACAATGGGTTTTTAGAGTGTGCTCTTCAATGTCGCACAGCAAAGCCCAATCAACGTGGGAAAGATAAAAATAACAATGGGTTTTTAGAGTGTGCTCTTCAATGTCGCACAACAAAGCCCCATCAACGTGGGAAAGATAAAAATAATAATGGGTTTTTAGAGTGTGCTCTTCTATGTCACACAGCAAAGCCCCATCAACGTGGGAAAGATAAAAATAACAATGGGTTTTTAGAATGTGCTCCTCTATGTCACACAGCAAAGCCCCATCAACGTGGGGAAAATAAAAAATAACAATGGAGGAGGGACGCTCACTCAGTCTGGCTCCATGACAAAGCCATTATTGTCGTTAATAGGGGGCTTAGTAGGTGGTGTCCTAAGTACGTTAAAACATAACAGGCGCCACTAAACACCACCGAAGTGACTCAGCAGCAGTGCAGGGTCTCCTCTGGTGTGTGGCCTCCTGGCGACCTAACATCTATGGTTCCCAGTGGACTGCCGATGCTGGAACTGTGATGGACGAACCCGGGTGTGGCCGTGTATGGGGGAATCTAAATGAGCGGCGTGGGAGTAATGCCACTGAAACGGTGCAGATGATGGGGCAGCAAAAAAACAAAACAAAAAAAAATGTGGGGAAAACAGAAAATAATAATGGGTTTTTAGAATGTGCTCTTCTATGTCACACAGCAAAGCCCCATCAACGTGGGAAAGATAAAAATAATAATGGGTTTTTAGAATGTGCTCTTCTATGTCACACAGCAAAGCCCCATCAACGTGGGGAAAATAAGAAATAATAATGGGTTTTTAGAATGTGCCCTACTTCCTTAGCATGTACTGTATATAAGAAGAAAAAAAGAAGAAGACGACAAAGAAGAAAAATGGGTATTTATTATGTGCTCCACTTCCTTAGCACATATGTGACAATAAGAAGAAGAAGAAGAAGAAGCAGTAGAAGAAAAATGGGTTTTTATAATGTGCTCTACTTCCTTAGCACATATGCTACAATAAGGAGAAGAAGCATAAAAATATTTTTTTTATAATGTGCTCTACTTCATTAGCACCACAGCCCAGAGCGCTTACAATTAACATCGATTCTGAAAATAAAAAAAAAGTTACAAAAATAATCACCACAGAGCTCTATAATCTACACCTACAAAGAAGTACAGCCTTGCACTGTCCTTCGGTATAGGTTTTCTGCTGCAGTATGCAAATAGGACAGAGTTTCCTTAATCAGATTCAAAAGTATGAACCCACTTGCATATTTCAGTGGTTTCACAAAAAGTATGAACCCACTTGCATATTTCAGTGGTTTCACACCTTATTCCGCAGCAAAACTGATACAGGTAAAATATTTACGTAAATCCCTCCCCCCCAATACCCCACCCACTCTAAAAATTTTTTTTTTTTATTTTAAAAAATCCAGTTACCAAAAGGAATAAGATCCACGTTTCCAGTAGACTACAAGTTTACAACAACAACAGCAACAACAAAAACAGAAGAAAAAAGGCCTCTTTATGAGTAAATCAGCACATTTCGACAGCATGGTAAGACCGCTGTTCATTCTGGGCAGAATCTGTCATCCCCCCCTCCACCCCCAGCATGGACATCGCAACGAGACACAGGTGTGCACAGCTCACAACTCTGTGTCAGTCTGCACACACACACACACACACACACACACAAACATGCACACATACAAAGACGCATACCCACACATACATGTATACACACACACCCACATGGATACACATCCACCACAAACCTCCATACACACAGCCATTCCCATACACCACCACGCCCTACAGGGTTCAAATTTAACTTCTTTTTCTTTTTTTTTTTTAGTGCCAATCGGGCATTCTGGACAAAACATTTGAGTGCCCAATTGTGGTTTCAGGTGCCAGCATAATAAAATGAAATAAAATCTTCCTTCGTTTCAACGGTGTGCCAAGGAAAGTCTTTCTGCAAGGCTTCATTGTACACACGCTGGCGCTTTGATTCGTACTCCTGCTGTTTATTCTTTTTGTCATCCTGAACTTTCGTCTCTGTTTTGGGAGCCTTTCTTTTAACATCAAAGATGGGAAACACTGTTCATCGCTAACGCGCCATGAACGTCAACATCCGCAAGCTGCAGCAGACGACACTTTCTCTTTCGCCTCTATCAATTTTTGAGTGCCAGCTGGGCACTCTCAACAGAAAATATGCATGCCCGAGCCAACTTTTCGTAACATTTGCACCTGGGCACCCACTAAATTCGAACCCTGCCCCAACTCTCACACAGCTACCATCACTATTGCTGCCCCCCAAACCCCCACTGACATACACATTCGTCAAGCCAACCTGACAGACAACACACCTGCCAGGGTCCAGGGCTCCCAGCTCCCCCAGACACTGTCCGTACAGACACTGCAGCTGGCCGTCAGCCTCACGACATCCATGAAGCAGCTGTTCAAATCAAGACAAAAATCCATATTTCATACCTAAGATACTGGAGTGGAGTGTTGGCCTACTGGTAACATGCCTGCCCAGGAATCGAGAGAATCTGAGCACACAGGATCTAATCCCACACTGCCAGTATTTTCTACTCATCCATTAGATTGGACTTTCAATCTGAGGGTCCTGGGTTTGAATCTTGGTGACAGCGCCTTGTGGGTAAAGGGTGGAGATTTTTACGATCTCCCAGGTCAACATATGTGCAGACCTCCTAGTGTCTGAAGCCCCCTTCATGTGTATATACACACTGAAGATCAAATACGCACGTTAGAGATCCTGTAATCCATGTCAGCGTTCAGTGGGTTATGGAAACAAAAACATACCCAGCATGCACACCCCTGAAAACGGAGTATGGCTGCCTACATGGTGGGGTGAATAAAAACAAAATAGTCACACACATAAAATGTTACATGTCTGTCTGAGTGTGTATGTGTGCGCTGCCTGAAATCTGATTGAATGACACAGGAAACGAATGATGAGCGCCCAGTGGCAGCCGTCAGTCGGTTCTACCCAGGTAGGCAGCCTGTTGTGCAAATGAACCTGTGTTTGTAAAGTGCTTAGTGCTTGGTCTCCGACCAAGGATATCAATCAATCAATCAATTAGACCTTGAGTTGTGGTCTCGGCGCTAGTCATTTGGATGAGATGATAAACAGAGGTCCCATGTGTGATATGCACTTTGCTCACATGAAAGAACCTAGACAACAAAAGGGTTGTCCCTGCCAAGATTCTGTAGAAAAATCCAGTTTGATAGTATACAAGTACACTTGCAGGCAGAATTTTTTTAAAGAGTGGCGCTGTGTGTTGACACGCTTTCCCTGTGGACAGCAGCTGAAATTTCAAACAGAGAAATCCATTGTGACAAAGTGCAATACAATACAATGATTAACAGATCTATATCTTTCCCCTTATTGCTTTCTCCCCCTCCTTCTGAAGGACAGTTTCCCAGGTGAAGTGCTGAGAACAGGCACTTTCTTTCTGTGTCTGTGGGGAGCAATTTCCATGTTCACTTTTATCCAGATCTACGGGAGGACTTTTATATGTATGTATGCATGTTTTTACCCTGTTGTACAGGCAGGCTGACATGACCTGTCCTTAGGGACAGTGCTGCAAAGTAAAATCCTTCAGGCCTGTCAAACTGTTACCGCTAATGTCAACAGCAGAAACAAGGTACACATTCTGGATGTATAAATCACGTTATCAAATTATCATACACAGAAAAACAATAACTTAGCCTTAGTTTCAGTTTCAAGGTGGTGTAAGAAAGTGCGAACTGATCCATAAACACAACACATCTGCTGTAAAAAAAAAAAAATCTTACAAATGAAGTAGTTGCCTGACATTTGCATAAACCCAACACGCTGATCAGGCCTTGATAGCCTGTCCGAGGCCTGTGCAAAACATTAACATAGAGCATAAAACATTACCACTGGCCTTAGAGGTGTTCCATTTAAAAGAGAATTAAACAAGTACTTACAACTGACACCAGCTGAGATATGACAGGGTCTGCGGATTCACTGCCCAGAATAAAAGCGTAGATAGAATCCTGAGGGGGAAAGAAAATAAGCACCAATCACAATCACAGACATTTAGTTCATAATGAGTCACTTTATAGCAGATTCTCACACAAGCAAATTACCATCTGTGCAGATTATATATATATATATATATATATATATATATATATGTGTGTGTGTGTGTGTGTGTGTGTGTGTGTGTGTGCTTACATCAGCCTGCTTATTGCAGCACATAGAAATTGGTTTTAGCTAATCAATTTTCAATTATAAAAAATATTAAATGAAAAAAAACAACTTTCCCTCCACAAATAATAATAAAAGGGAATTAAAATCATAAGGAATTGAGCGATTCCACAAGCTATGACAACCAGTTCCACATGAAGAATGTGAAAATAAAAATATACTAGAAAAGCGATATGCAAAGATACTTTTAGTGAAATGCTTTCAAAATACTATTTAAATAACATTTCAAAATGTGTCTTATATTGTTCTAAACGTTTATAATTGATATTTAAAACATTTGTGAAGTACCCTAACTTTCCCAAAAGCTGGTCTTTCTTTTCTTTTTCTTTTTTTTTTTTAAATCTCAGCAATTTGCTTCACAATCTGCTTAATATCAGACTGATATCAAGTCTGTTTTTAACATTCTTATTGATAACATTTCTAAGTATACACTGATCAAATAATTAAAGGAATAAACAATCAAACAAGCAAACCAGTATCTAAATACTGAGACAGTCACAAGTCAGTGGAGATATATACAACGAATAAGTATGGAAAAGTTTTTTTCAAAGAAAATAAACTTCTTCTTCTTCTTCTGCGTTCACTCGAATGCACATGAGTGGGCTTTTATGTGTATGACCGTTTTTACCCTGCCATGTAGGCAGCCATACTCCGTTTTCGGGAGTGTGCATGCTGGGTATGTTCTTGTTTCCATAACCCACCGAACGCTGACATGGATTACAGGATCTTTAACGTGTGTATCTGATCTTCTGCTTGCATATACACACGAAGGGGGTTCAGGCACTAGCAGGTATGCACATATGTTGACCTGGGAGATCGTAAAAATCTCCACCCTTTACCCACCAGGCACCGTCACCGTGATTCGAACCCGGGACCCTCAGATTGAAAGTCCAACGCTTTAACCATTCGGCTATTGCGCCCGTCAAAGAGAATCAACAATGATCTTACTTTCTTTTCCCTCAGGAGCCTTCTCAGCCTGGACAGGGCGTGGGTCCGTACATCCAGACTTTCGTGGTTGGCTCCCTTGATGCAGTATATCAGCTTTGTCTGCAGGTCAGCTTGGCTGAATATTATATGAAACCTCCATGAAATGGGAGACAGGGAGTGCCTTGGGAGTGTGGGTGATTACCTATTCAGTTTGTTACTTAAATTGTGTTATTTGTTGGCGTTTGTTCTCAATCAGTACACCTGAATACATACACATGCATGAATTAATGTATGCGTATGTGCATGTGGGTGTGCGCACATGTGTGTGTGTGTGGGTGTACATGTGCTGTGTGTGTGTGTGTGTGTCTGGGTTTTCCACTGTGTGTGTGTTGGCCCTTGTTTTAGGTATCCCGAACATTTCACATGTATCTTTTAATTTTCTTAGTGTCAATGCAAAACGCATATTACTCTGTAATTATTGGTGTTAATAATATTGTTTAATAATAACAATACTAATAATAATCATATAAATAATATCACAACCTCCTTAATCAATGCAACCAAACTCACTTGGTCCCCTACATCCTATTTCATATCTCAGGGGGGTCTTTCACTGTCACCCTAAGAAACATCTGGCAATACAAAATCATACAAATTATATGTTTGAAATAGTTTATATATATATATATATATATATATATATATATATATATATATATATATATATATATATATATATATATAACCCAACCACCCCTCTCTAATAATTTTTTTCACATGTTTTTTTCAAGGCCACAAGGTCAACACACCACAGAATGAATAAAGCATTTATCACTGATAATGAATAAAACATAAATCACGAATAAAGGATTAACTGTTAATCATGAACAAATCATGAATGAAGCACTAATTATGAATAAAGCATAAATATCAATCACTAATAATAAACCATGAATAAATCATTGATTGTGAATAAGGCATATATACGCTTAATAATAACTGAAGCGTAAATTATGAATATAGTTTAAATCATTATCAGGGACAAATCCATAACCATCAATAAATAACTGATTATGAAAAATGCATAACTCATTAATCATGAATAAATCACTCAACATAAATGAAGCATGAATCAAGCATAAATCATTATTATTTATGAATAAATCATCAATCATGAATAAATTACTGACTGAATATCATTAATCATAAATGAAACATAAATCATGAATCAAGCAATATCATTAATCACGAATGAATCACTGAGAACAAATATAGCATGAATTATTAATCATGGATAAATCGCTCATTATGAAAAAAATCATAAATCAATCCAGAATAATGCGGCTCAGAGAGTTAAGGATTGATATACACTAAAGGGTGGTAACTCTATGAACAAGGGACCAGTCTTCAATAAAAAGCAAATTTGTGTTTGCGCATTTCTTCTGTCATTGCTGCTGTGTGCTCATAAACTGGTAATCATGATCAAAACATAAATCAATAATCATGGACAAAGCGTTACACGTTCAGATCTTCTTCTTCTTCTGCGTTCACTCGTATGCACACGAGTGGGCTTCTACGTGTATGACCGTTTTTACCCCGCCATGTAGGCAGCCATACTCCGTTTTCAGGGGTGTGCATGCTGGGTATGTTCTTGTTTCCATAACCCACCAAACGCTGACATGGATTACAGGATCTTTAACGTGCGTATTTGATCTTCTGCTTGCATATACACACAAAGGGGGTTCAGGCACTAGCAGGTCTGCACATATGTTGACCTGGGAGATCGTAAAAATCTCCACCCTTTACCCACCAGGCGCCGTCACCGTGATTCGAACCCGGGACCCTCAGATTGACAGTCCAACGCTTTAACCACTCGGCTATTGCACCCGTCACACGTTCAGATCGACTCAGCTTACCTGGACGGGTCGTCAGTGTAGTGTTTGAGCACGGCAGCAGTGTCGGCTAGCTCTGGAAGGTCAGGGAGGAAGTAGATCTCATGGAAGTGCTTCTGGAGGGCAGCTCTGGGTCACAGTTCAAAGCCATGGATGACAAACGATTGTCAGTCGTGTCTGACTAGGACCATCACAACAGCACTGGAGGCAACTGCTGCCCCAATTATCTGGGCTAGAGTTTGATTATAGAGCAGAGTGTCTGTTTCCCAAGTTTTATCTCCACTCTCTCAGCCGAGAGGGTTTTTAGGACAGTCGGCGCTGGGATGGTTCCCAAAGGCCAACTAGCCCCCAAGGCTGTAGCACTAGGAGCCAGTGCTATCTTGCCTCCTAGTTTGAGAGTCATAGTCCTTCACAAAAGACTAAGCTGTAAGTAACTTCCTATTGCAATGGAGAAACTACTGATAAAACAGCTCTCACTCTGCTGGTGGCCCAGCTGTAAGCCTATGTCAATCTGTGATATTAGCTGAGTGTTGGTCCATGAGATAACACCATTCACTGTGCTCATGCTGGGAAGGACGAGAACATAAAATGCACCGCAACAAACAGAACACACACCAATCCATAACGGTAGCTGGTCAGGAAGACGAAGAAAGTGCATCTCATGCAGAAACTTCTGCAGAACCGTTCTGTCAGAATTTTGTCCCCTGGTTGATTTATTCATCATAGTTGCTAAAAGCCCAGCCAACACCAGAGGGTCATATCATGGCTTTAAAAAAAAACTGTCAGTGTGTATGATTTACAACCTGCAGGGGAAAAACAACAACAAAAAAAAACAGAAACACCTGGTGAAGAAAATTAGGCACAAGTACAGTTACACTCAAGCACACAAACCAAGGACATGCTTCTGACATTGACCATTCCATCAATTTTTTTCCCTGAGGATTAGAAAACCAAACCTAAACTAAACTGCACACCAAGTCAGGCGTACAAAACATAAAAATGGTTGCGGGCAACTCCTCAGTGCAACAACAAATACGATGTAGTAAGGATGCCTAATTATAAAGTCAAGAAAAAGACAAAAAAAATATTCACGGCTTTCTAAAAACAAAAAAAATACAGGTAAATAGATTGGTAATAAAAAAAAAAAAAAAAAAGGAAGGAAGAAATGACAGAACAGAAAGAAAAGGCCAGAAACAAGATAAAGAGGACATTTCTAGCACAGAATTTCCATGAGGAGTGTGGAGTGTTTCAGTCTCACAATGCAGCACAACCACGGCACACCTGTCGTACCTGTTGTCCACCACCATGTAACTGATGATCTCAGACACCTGGCGAGGCATCTGAAGCAGCAGTGGCAGCAGTGTGGCCACGATCTGGAACAGCATCTGACCCAGGAGAGGCAGCTCCAGACTGCACACACACACACACACACACACACACACACACACAGGCTCACACACACATACACACACACACACACACACACACACACACAGGCACACACACACACACACATACACACACATATGCATCATGACCTTCTTCTTCTTCTTTTGTTTTTTTGTTGTTGTTTTTTTTGTTAATGCTGAACTGTTTATTCCACACAGCGTTCCATCTGAGCCAATTTTCTATCCATTCATTCAAACACACCAATTCCTCAAATGAATTTGTTACCATCGTCAACATTTTTTTCTGACAATTTTCTGTTTGAAAACATTTTTATTCAAATTCACATTGTGGCAGACATACTGTAATAATCATATCAGAAAGATTAAATATAATCAAAAGAAAGAAAACAAAACAGTGACTGAGTAATGTTTCAATTTAACATAAAAAAAAGACTGTTTCTTGTTTAAAATATATATATATATGAGAAAAAAAAAAAAAAAAATATATATATATATATATTTAAATGAGAAAAAAAAATATATATATATATGAAAAAAAAATATATATATATATATATCCCCCCCCCAAAAAAAATAAAATAAAATAAAATGAAAAGTACATTCATAGTTTTTATAAACTTTGCATTTTGTCCAAGCATTTTCCAGCACATTTGCTTTTTCATACTTTCCTGCATGTTTTTTTTTTCCCCATTTTTGGAAGGTACACATGAAAACCCTCTGTCCTTTCCCATTGCTCACTGTCACACCCCATAATGTTACACGCCCAAGAGGTTTTGAAAACAACATTAAACATCCAAGAACAATCAAAACATTCAGCGTCGGTGCCACAAAGAGAACGTTCACCATCAGCACTCACTTATCTCAGACTCTGACTCACTGCATCCTGTGCCCAACCACTGCTCTAGTGTCAACATCTGCCTCATTGAAACACTTTTCACCTTCCTACATATGCATGAACTGCAAAACAAGGAAACTAACTTCTTAATTTTTTTTTCCAATGTGTCCACATGTAATTTGGAGGATAAACAACATATTTTCTAGGGGTGGGGTGTGGGGAGGGGGGAGTGGTGGGGGGTCCACATCAATATGGCATAGAAACCTGCAGAAGCAGTAAACTGATGGAGTCTCCCGTCGGTCCGACGGACGAGTAGACAGGCAGGCTTATCTGTCGGTGTGTGTCCTCATATGGGAGAAGAGACCGATTCTGGATGCGCAGCACTTCCCACAGGTGTTGCAAGGGAAAACGTCTCCAGAAGTTGAGCCCTGCTTCCTTCGCTCACGCTTCTCCTTGATGGCCAGCATTCTCTTGTTTTCAAACATCTTTATGCCACTAGAGCACAGCATCCTCCAGCGACAGCAGTCAAGGGCATTCATTTCCCAGGAAGCGATGTCTATGTCACAAGCTTTGAGGTTTGTCTTCAAGGTGGCCTTGAAGCACTTGCAGGGTCTTCCAAGTTCACGGTGGCCTTCCTTCAGCTGGCCATACAAGAGCATCTTCAGGTGCCTGCTGTCTGTCATGCGGACAACATGTCCTGTCCAGCATAGCTGGCACTGGATCAGCAGGCTTTCAATGCTGGGCAGGCCGCCCCTCTCTAGGACCTGGAGTTTGGAGACCCTGTCTTGCCACTTTATGCCGAGGATCTTTCATAGGCATCTCTAGTGAAACTGCTCAAGTTGTTGAATGTGACAGCGATACGTTGTCCATGTTTCACAGCAGTACAAGGTGGTCAGCACAAAAGTGGGTGGGGAGGGGGGTCCGAATCAATATGGCATGGAAACCTGCAGAGGCAGTAAACTACACATGGTTCAACAGGTTCAGTAAGAAACAAACCACAGTAGGTATGCAGTTTCTTTTCTTCGCCTTCTTTTCACTTTTGTTCGCCTTCTGTTCACTTTTGTTTGCCTTCTGTTCACTTTTTTCCCTATTTTTTTCTTTTCTTTTTTTTGTGCCAATTTTTATTCAGTATTACCATACATAATCCAAAAACTATGTAAAAAAATAAACAAGGCGCAAAAAAAAAAAAAAAAAAAAAAAAATTGCACAGGTAGGCAGGTGCGCTGCTGAAAGGCAGAAAAGCACTGACTAACCTGCGAACAAAACAGTTCCAAGCACGACAGGACACCTCCATCATTGACCTGTCCTTGAACTGGAGTCCTAGTCTGCACACAGGTCAGTTAGTGCATGTACCATATGGGGAGAGAAGATGAAGATGGAGAGACTGCATTTGCGCATGCGTGCGTGTGTGTGTGCTTGCATGTGCATGTGTGTGTGCATGCAGATGTACATACAAACACATATCAAACACGGAAAATTAGAGCAAGAAGTGGACTGAATATAATTAAAGCATACATCTGAGAGATGGTGTGTGCGTGTGCATGTGCAGGCATACCTAATTTCTTTCTCTTTGACCACTTAAGATGTGTGCACAAGTATGTATACAAACAATCATGCGTCACTGTGTGTATATGAGAGCACGGAGGAGAAGCAAGAAAGAGGAACAGTGTTTAATGTCCCACCACAACATACTGGTGAATGAATGAGAGTGTGTGTGATTGCATGTGGTAAAATTCAGGTAAAAATTTCAAACAGAAAGCTTGGCACAAGCAGCCTGGGATGAGCACCTTGGGACGAAATACCTGAGTGTATTGACCACCTTGTGACGGATGAAATACCTGAATGTACTGACCACCTTGTGATGGATGAAGCTACTACCTGAGTGTATTGACCACCTTGTGACGGATGGAGCTAATACCTGAGTGTACTGACCACCTTGTGAGGGATGGAGCTAATACCTGAGTGTATTGACCACCTTGTGACGGATGGAGCTAATACCTGAGTGTACTGACCACCTTGTGAGGGATGGAGCTAATACCTGAATGTATTGACCACCTTGTGACAAATGGAGCTGATACTTGAGTGTATTGACCACCTTGTGACGGATGGAGCTACTACCTGAGTGTATTGACCACCTTGTGAGGGATGAAATATCTGAGTGTATCGACCACCTTGTGACGGATGGAGCTAATATCTGAGTGTATTGACCACCTTGTGACGGATGGAGCTAATACCTGAGTGTATTGACCACCTTGTGAGGGATGGAGCTAATATCTGAGTGTATTGACCACCTTGTGACGGATGGAGCTAATACCTGAGTGTATTGACCACCGTGATGGATGGAGCTAATACCTGAATGTATTGACCACCTTGTGACGGATGAAATACCTGAGTGTATTGACCACCTTGTGAGGGATGGAACTAATACCTGAGTGTACTGACCACCTTGTGAGGGATGGAACTAATACCTGAGTGTATTGACCACCTTGTGAGGGATGGAGCTAATACCTGAGTGTATTGACCACCTTGTGAGGGATGGAGCTAATACCTGAATGTACTGACCACCTTGTGACGGATGGAACTAATACCTGAGTGTATTGACCACATTGTGATGGATGGAACTAATACCTGAGTGTATTGACCACCTTGTGACGGATGGAGCTGATGTGCTTGGACCCCATCAACAGCACTATGGACATCAAACTCTCCAGCGCCTGGAAAACACATGGAAAAAGACCAACACACCTCAGACATGAGCCATACCTTCAATGTTCAAACAGAAAAAACTTCAAAATATGCCAAACCTTTAATGTTTTCAGCTGTACATCAACAACCACAATGCAACACTGAATTCAATATCTTACATTAAAATACAAGAGAACTCAACCTTCATCCACACAAACCTTGTGGAAGTCCTAACTCTCTTACAGAGTCACGTGCGCTGATCTAATAACCAGATGTCTATCAAACGACAACCAGTCAGAAAGGTAACATGTTGGTGTTTCCACAGAGTGCCCACACAGGTAACAGAATCAGTATCAGGAGCTGAAGGAGGTGTCAATGCATTCAGACAAATCCATATACGCTACACCACATCTGCCAAGCAGATGCCTGACCAGCAGCGTGACCCAACGCGCTTTGTCAGGCCTTGAAAAAAAAAGAAAAAAAAACAAACAGAAAAAAACAGGTCATATACATAGATAACATACACACTTGATCTCCTGCATGTACAAACATATGAAGGAAATTGATTAAGACTCCAGTATATGGTGACCACCAGTGATCAGGGTTCAAGACCGTGTTTCAGCATGGAGTTGTGTCCTTCGGAAAGACACTTTACTCCCTTTCTGTGCCGAGCCCTCTACATGACAGAAATGAATTCACTGCCTTCCTGTGCCGAGCCCTGGACATGAATTCACTGCCTTCCTGTGCTGAGCCCTGGACATGAATTCACTGCTTTCCTGTGCTGAGCCCTGGACACAGTGGACATGAATTCACTGCCTTCCTGTGCTGAGCCCTGGACATGGTAGACATGAATTCACTGCATTCCTGTGCCGAGCCCTGGACATGGTAGACATGAATTCACTGCCTTCCTGTGCCGAGCCCTGGAAACAGTGGACATGAATTCACTGCCTTCCTGTGCCGAGCCCTGGACATGGTAGACATGAATTCACTGCCTTCCTGTGCCGAGCCCTGGACATGGTAGACATGAATTCACTGCCTTCCTGTGCCGAGCCCTGGACATGGTAGACATGAATTCACTGCCTTCCTGTGCCGAGCCCTGGACACAGTGGACATGAATTCACTGCCTTCCTGTGCTGAGCCCTGGACACAGTGGACATGAATTCACTGCCTTCCTGTGCCGAGCCCTGGATACAGTGGACATGAATTCACTGCCTTCCTGTGCTGAGCCTTGGACACAGTCGATATGGATTCACTGCCTTCCTGTGCCGAGACCTGAACATGGTGGACATGAATACACTGCCCTGACGGCCGTCAAAGGCTGTGGGACCTTCAACCTTTTAACTCAGACAGCAGTATATAATTAAGTGGAAGAATGGAAAAAGACTCCATGCCCATGGCCTGTGGGGGTTTACACCTCAGACCCAAAGATTAAGTCTGACCACTCCAGTAGTGCCCACTGTACCGTACTGTACCGCACTGTGCTGTATTTGTATTGCACTGTATCGTATTTCATTTCACTGCATTGATTTTCGATTTATGTCCGTATCTTGTTATGTACTATCCCCCCCAATATTCCTTGTGACCCCGGTACACTTGGTAATAAAGACATATTCTATTCTATTCTATTGCATTGTACTGTGCTGTATTTTATTACTCTTCATCAAACATAATTTTCTGTATAGTGCCACACTTTTTTTTAGTGCCTTCTTTTCTGCTTGCAAGTTCATTTGTTTTCCTATCGAAGTGAATTTTACGACATTTTGCCAGGGACAACTCCTTCATTGCCATGCATTCTTTCACATGAGCTGAGTATTTGCTATATACAGGACCTAAGTTTATCGTCTCATCCAAATGATTAGCATCCAGACCACAACTGAAAGTCAGGTCTAATGGAGGGGGAGAAAATACTACGAGTACTGCCAAGCCTGGGGTTTGATCCCATGCACTCAAGACTCTCTCACTCCCAAGGCGGATACATCACCGCAAGGCCACCTTACTGCTACACCATTTTAATACAGTCTTTCAGTGTTTTTCTTATTTTTTTATTTTCTTATTTTTTTTTGTTGTGTTTTACATCCAACACTTACCAGTTTCTTGTCAGCGACAGGGACGTTGGAGTTGACTAGGGTGGCGTCAAAGAACGCCAACACACCTAAAAGCCGAGGCTCCAGGTATGCTGCCTGTTAAAATACACACACACACAAAAAACAACAGCTATGGTTTATTTACAGACTTCAAAACACACATCACACGTGACAAACATATCCAACAAATATGGTTTATTTACATACTTTAAAAACACACATTACACAAGATAAACATCTCCAACAACTACGGTTTATCTACAGAATTTAAACACAGATAATATTACACAAGACAAGTATCTCCCCTGTGGCAACAGTTTGTAGTTTCAGTGGCTTGAGATCTGTTTCTTAGTGATGTAGAAGATGGAAGTAAACACATGTGGTGTTTGTGGATATATGAGAGCATGGACAAGCAAACAGTGCACTCTCTCTTTGTCAAACACACACACCATATGTGTAGCTATATGCATGCAGTATACAAGCAATGAGGTATGGACACAGTACGCACACACTCCCTCCACCACCCCTACACACACACACACACATGATAATGTCCGACCATTTACTATCATTGAATCCCTCTTGTATTGTCCAATGAGTATTTCAATGATACGACCCAAAAACATTCAATTTTTGTTGTTGTTCATGTTGTTAACTGCTGTTATAGATACTTATGGATTGTTGATTCCGTTTTTCTATTTTATCCATGTTGTTAACTGCTGTTACAGATACTTATGGATTGTTGATTCCATTTTTCTATTTTATCCATGTTGTTAACTGCTGTTATAGATACTTATGGATTGTTGATTCCGTTTTTCTATTTTATCCACGTTGTTAACTGCTGTTATAGATACTTATGGATTGTTGATTCTGTTTTTCGATTTTATCCACGTTGTTAACTGCTGTTATAGATACTTACGGATTGTTGATTCCGTTTTTCTATTTTATCCACGTTGTTAACTGCTGTTATAGATACTTATGGATTGTTGATTCCGTTTTTCTATTTTATCCACGTTGTTAACTGCTGTTACAGATACTTATGGATTGTTGATTCCGTTTTTCTATTTTATCCACGTTGTTAACTGCTGTTACAGATACTTATGGATTGTTGATTCCGTTTTTCTATTTTATCCTTTCTCTGTACATACCCCTTGAACCACCATCCCCACCCCCAAACACAAACATACATGACACGTCTAATATCACTCAAAGGGAAGAGACCTTAAATCAAAGGAAGAACACACACACACACACACACACACACACACACACACACACACATACAAAGTCTGGAGTTGACAGAGAAGAACAGCACAATCTATATTTTAAAAAAATAAGAGAGAGAGAGTCAGAGACAGAGACAGAAGAAGAGAGCACGTGACCAACCATCTCCTCTTTGGTCTGAATGTTCTTGGGACCTTCATACTGTTCATCATACAGGGAGACCATCTGTAGGCCACTGAACACCTGCAACAACACAAACACCTCTGAACAATCACCTGCAATGACACAAACACCTCTGAACAATCACCTGCAATGACACAAACACCTCTGAACAATCACCTGCAATGACACAAACACCTCTGAACAATCACCTGCAATGACACAAACACCTCTGAACAATCACCTGCAACACCTCTGAACAATCACCTGCATTGACACAAACACCTCTGAACAATCACCTGACTCTGAACAATCACCTGCAATGACACAAACACCTCTGAACAATCACCTGCAATGACGCAAACACCTCTGAACAATCATCTGCAATGACGCAAACACCTCTGAACAATCACCTGCAATCACGCAAACACCTCTGAACAATCACCTGCAATGACACAAACACCTCTGAACAATCATCTGCAATGAGACAAACACCTCTGAACAATCACCTGCAACACCTCTGAACAATCACCTGCAATGACGCAAACACCTCTGAACAATCACCTGCATTGACACAAACACCTCTGTACAATCACCTGCAATGACACAAACACCTCTGAACAATCACCTGCAATGACACAAACACCTCTGAACAATCACCTGCATTGACACAAACACCTCTGAACAATCACCTGCATTGACACAAACACCTCTGTACAATCACCTGCAATGACACAAACACCTCTGAACAATCACCTGCAATGACACAAACACCTCTGAACAATCACCTGCATTGACACAAACACCTCTGAACAATCACCTGCAATGACACAAACACATCTGAACAATTACCTGCAATGACACAAACACCTCTGAACAATCACCTGCAATGACGCAAACACCTCTGAACAATCACCTGCAATGACGCAAACACCTCTGAACAATCACCTGCATTGACACAAACACCTCTGAACAATCACCTGCATTGACACAAACATCTCTGAACAATCACCTGCACTGACACAAACATCTCTGAACAATCACCTGCAATGACACAAACACCTCTGAACAATCACCTGCAACACCTCTGAACAATCACCTGCATTGACACAAACACCTCTGAACAATCACCTGCAATGACACGAACACCTCTGAACAATCACCTGCATTGACACAAACACCTCTGAACAATCACCTGCATTGACACAAACACCTCTGAACAATCACCTGCAATGACACGAACACCTCTGAAGACACAAACACTTCTGAACAATCACCTGCAATAACAAAAACACCTCTGAACAATCACCTGCATTGACACAAACACCTCTGAACAATCACCTGCATTGACACAAACACCTCTGAACAATCACCTGCATTGACACAAACACCTCTGAACAATCACCTGCAACAACACAAACACCTCTGAATAATCACCTGCATTGACACAAACACCTCTGAACAATCACCTGCACTGACACAAACACCTCTGAACAATCACCTGCACTGACACAAACACCTCTGAACAATCACCTGCACTGACACAAACACCTCTGAACAATCACCTGCAATAACACAAACACCTCTGAACAATCACCTGCAATGACACAAACACCTCTGAACAATCACCTGCAACACCTCTGAACAATCACCTGCACTGACACAAACACCTCTGAACAATCACCTGCAATAACACAAACACCTCTGAACAATCACCTGCACTGACACAAACACCTCTGAACAATCACCTGCAATGACACAAACACCTCTGAACAATCACCTGCAATGACACAAACACCTCTGAACAATCACCTGACTCTGAACAATCACTTTCTGATTACTAAGGGTTGCACACCTAACCGACAACTTACTTTCTCCTTGAAACAGTTTTCAATGGTAACCTTATCACTTTCATTCAAAGGCATGGTTGATCTTTCCAACCAGAACTGATTTTGGATACAGACGACAATAAAAAAAATCAATAGACTTGATACCCAGACAGGCTATTTTTAGACTGACACTGACTGACAGATGCCAACACCTGGCAGCTGGCATGAACATGATGAAGTCATATTGCACAGCTCTGATATTGGTATTTTGACATGCTGTTTTAAATTTGACAATACTCGCATAATTTGCGTCTGAACTTTTAGATATTTTGCAGACTTGTTGATGATACCCTAAGGTTACTGTGTGAAACTTTTCAATGAATTCAGTTTCTCTATCACTGAGAAAATACTTGTCAAAAAGCGGTTCACTTTTTGGGGACACCTGATATAAGTATCAATACTACAACTACTACTACCAATAGTAAAACAGGGTATAATTTCTTTCAGTCACCTGTCAATCCTACTACTACTACTACTACAACTACTACTACCAATAGTAAAACAGGGTACAATTTCTTTCAGTCATCTGTCAATACTACTACTACTACTACTATTACTACTACCACTACCAATAGTAAAACAGGGTATAATTTCTTTCAGTCACCTGTCAATACTACTACTACAACTACTACTACCAATAGTAAAACAGGGTATAATTTCTTTCACTCACCTGTCAATACTACTACTACTACCAATAGTAAAACAGGTATAATTTCTTTCACTCACCTGATTTTCATGGTTACTGAGGCGAAGCAACAGTTCATTGTGCACACGCTGAAAGTCCATTCTCAGCAAACTGCCCAGCTCAAAATCTGTCTCTTTCTGCCCATACAGACAACATTAAAATTATTAAAAATTAAAAATATTGCTTAGAGCCCAGCCGACCATGAAGGCCATATCAGGGCTATCCACCATTCAAAGTCTGATCACCGCAGATGGGCCACCCCAATGTTTTCAGCTTTCTACTGCACTGTGATCACTCCATGATAAAAATTTCACAACTTTTGTATTAAGCATATACTATATTAAATACTATTAAAAATATTTATTTCTTTTAAATATTGCAATATTGTCCACGGAGGGACATCACGGAACAACGTTCTCAATGAATCTGCTGTAAAAAAACCCCGTCGTGTGTCATAAAAGTCCCAACAATCAATCAGAATATGTTGCACAGTGAGTGGTTCATCACACGGAATACACCAAGGAGCCTCTTCTCCTTTCAGGAGGTAGGAATGTGTGATGTATGTATGACCTGTATGAAGTCGGCACAGCACTGTCATTTCTTTTCGATTCACCACAGCCATAGGAAGAGTCTCTTGAAGATTTGGTCGTATTTTAAATAATTTGTTATCTATTTGTTCATTCCATTCTTTCTGCCAGAGATCTTTAGTATACCGATGAACTTTGGGTTTAAAATCAGTAAAAGGAATATAAAACTTACATTGTTTCTCTCTAACAGCACTCTTAGCCAGATTATCTGCTATTTCGTTCCCTTGAATGCCCACATGACCGGGCACCCAAGCCAGCATGATTACAAAACCATTTCTTTTAAGATGGGTAAACAAACTGAAGAATTCTCGAAGTTTGGGATGATCAATATTACGATGAGCTATTGCCTCCAGAGAAGAAAGCGAGTCAGAAAAAACAACAAATTTATGATTAGATGATTGCAATATAGCATTTAAAGCTAGCTTTAAAGCAGTTAGCTCTGCAGTAAACACAGAACTGTCTGACAGAATATGTTTCGCGAGTCTTTGGGAGGGAGAAGTCGGACAAAAAGCAGAAGCAGCCACTCCCTCCTCAGATTTTGAGCCATCCGTAAAAATTTTCTGATATAATGGATATTTCTGGCAGAGTTCGGAAAACAACTTTTTATAGACCAGTGAACTGGTACAGTCTTTCTTGAAGATGGTGAGATCAAATAAGATTTCAGGAGTTTCAAAAGTCCATGGAGGTTCCTCAGGAATTTTAAATTCAGTATCTATTAATGTAGGATCAATTTGGGCTTCTTGAATGTATTGAAGCATTCGGATTCCCAATGGAGGTGTACACTTTGGGTTGTTATCAAATCTGGATTTAAACTTTGGTTTATAAATACTGTTGTGAGCTGGGTTTTCTACTTCAGAAACTAATTTAAGGTAGTAGTTCATAGAAAGTTTCAGTCTACGATTTGAAAGAGATGGCTCTCCAGCTTCTGCATATAAACTATGTACCGGTGTAGTACGGAAAGCTCCCAAACAGAGTCGGAGTCCCTGATGATGAACAGGGTCCAGACCTGTTTGTCATGTTGTTTCACAAAAGACAACAAAGTCACCATTTCGTATGCTATTCCACAAAAGATAACTATGTCATCACTTTGAACACACTTTTTCATAACAGATAACAATGTCACCATTTCACCACAGTATTTCACAAAATACAACATTCGTCACTGTCTGGACAAGCTATTTCACAAAATACATGTCACTATTTCATATGCTATTTCACAATAAAAAAAATTCACAGGCTATTAAATGAGACAAAAAAAAAAGGGTCACTGTTTCAACAGGTTATCTTTTTTTTTCTTAAAAAATTTTTTTTTTTAACTTTTTAAAATTTTTTCCAAAGACATGTATACAATACAAAGAACAGTATGAAACAAACAATATAAAACAAACAGTAGCATCCTCCACTACAGAAAGAAAGACAAAACAATACAAAAAACTAAAAAACCCAAAAATAACCCAGTAACAACAGCAAGAACATCAACAAATACAGAAAAAACACACAAAAACTTGTCCAATCATTCAATCAATCAATGTTTACACATTATTGATTGCAGTAATCATGATGAGTTAAGATGACATTAACAATAAATAGCCTGGACCAGTTGTAACATAGCAACAGCATCAATTATGTCAACTATTACAGTAATGGCATCAAGGATGAGGCGAAAACGAGTGGTAGTATAATAATATCATCATAAGGAGCAATGAGTATACCACTTCTACATTGTTGGAAAAGAAAGCTTGTAGTTAATCACACTGTAAAGACAACAACAACAATAAAAATTCAAAAAATAAATAAATAATAAATATAAGAAATAAATATAGACATGCATGTTCCATAGTTATCATTCTGTATTACTATCAACAGGTTATCTAATGAAAGACAAAAATATAACCATTCCTTTTCAATGTCAATCAACTTTCAAGGTAAAAAAAAATCAGAAAGCTCCCAACTAGCATACCTGTTAACAGCAATGACTAAAAAGCAATATCTGAGCATAAATCATGTTATTTTTTAATACGTTTACCTTTTATTTTTCTCAACTAAGACTTTAATTTCATAAACTCAACACACACACACACACACACACATTGCACTCAACTACCACTATTCTTTTTCCAACTGTAATATTTCACTCCGCCACAGTATCACCTGTGGCCAGGTGTTTTTCCGTACCTGCAGATACACCAGAGTTTTCTCCAGGTCCGGTTTCTTACACTGACACACCAGGAAGCAGAAGATGTCTTTGATGTTGTTGGTGATCAGCTTTCGTCGGTTCTGTCAGAAAAACAAAAAACAAACCACTAGTCATCAACTGCTGAGTCAAGAGGAACTATTGTCTCTGGTATGCTGAACACCTGCAAGTTTCAAACTATGATCCGAGTCAACCTTTTTCTTTTCATGTCTATAACATTTCAAAGAAATTCTAGTTTAAACAAGTTAAAAGAGAATGGATCTGCAACCTCTTTAACTTTATCAATATGAGAGAAACAATCTGAATTTATTCTATATCACATTTATATCATGAATCATGACAGATTACCTCACAAACACACACACACACACACACACACACACACACTCACAAATGCAATCATGTATTCATACCACACATGGACACACACACAAGCAAGTCGACACACAGAAACGCACACATGCACATGCAATGACATATTCATAACACACACACACACACATGGACACACACGCACACACACACACACACAAACAGAAACACACACACAAACAAGCATGTACACATACACACACACTAAGAGGCACACAACCCCCACTCACTGGCATGGACAAGAGGTTGGAAATCAGCCGGATCAGACTGGAAGCTTCTGTGGACGCACGGCTGACCAGTGGGGGAAGCAGATGTTTGACATGACCCTGAAAGCCAGCAACACGCAGTTACAACACAGCCTTTCTTTATCCGTCTATTCATGCAGTACACAGCCTTTCTTTATCTGTCTATTCACGCAGTTACAACACAGCCTTTCTTTATCCGTCTATTCACGTAGTTACAACACAGACTTTCTTTATCCGTCTATTCATACAGTTACAACACAGCCTTTCTTTATCCGTCTATTCATACAGTTACAACACAGCCTTTCTTCATCCGTCTATTCACACAGTTACAACACAGACTTTCTTTATCCATCTATTCACACAGTTACAACACAGCCTTTCTTTATCCGTCTTTTCATGCAGTACACAGACTTTCTTTATCCGTCTTTTCACGCAGTTACAACACAGCCTTTCTTCATCTGTCTATTCACACAGTTACAACACAGACTTTCTTTATCCGTCTATTCACACAGTTACAACACAGCCTTTCTTTATCCGTCTATTCACGCAGTTACAACACAGACTTTCTTTATCCGTCTATTCACGCAGTTACAACACAGCCTTTCTTTATCCGTCTATTCACGCAGTTACAACACAGCCTTTCTTCATCCGTCTATTCACACAGTTACAACACAGACTTTCTTTATCCGTCTATTCACACAGTTACAACACAGACTTTCTCTATCCGTCCATCTCTACAAGAACCAGCCACATGGGAAACCTTCCTCTTGAGAGAAACTGAATGAAGGGCACAACTGGGGAGTGGTTAAGCGATGGATTTCAATCCAAGAGTCCTGGTTCAAAACCCTGGTGTGCAGGGCTGGGTTAGGGACTGAGATTTTTCCAGTCTCCCAAGTCAACAAATGTGCAGATCTGCTTCTTCAGAATTTCGCCAGAGAACAACACAGTGTTACCATGGGTTCTTTTTCAGTGTGCCAAGTGCGTGCTTCACATGGGACCTTGATATACTGTCTCATCCAAATGACCAGATGCTCTGTTTGACTTTTCAGTCAAAATTGGGAGAAAGGGTGAGACCGGGATTTGAACCCACACCCTCACGTGACACGGTATTGGCAAACAAACTGCCACCTTCCTCTCAACCTCAGGAACCAGGGGAAAGTCTTGTCAGATGTGCGGCTGTGTATGGGAAAATTGGAATGAGTGGTGTATGAGTAATGCCACTGAAACAGTACAGATGAAAGGGTAGCAAAAAAAAAAATTATTTTTAAATCTTAGGACAGATACAGAGCGGTCTATCAGTGCACATACACACACACACACACACACACACACACACACCCTGATGAAACCATATGCAGATGACACACTAGGTCTGAGCTCAAATCCAAACCAGCGAAACTGACAGAACTTAACAATCACTGTGGACAACACAATAAACCACACCCACTGAGGAACGAAGGAACAGAGGCCAAGTTAGAAATCAACGCTGGAAGGTCTCTTTAGAATTAATGACAACAATAACCTATACATTTCTATTGTGCCATTTCTCTCTAACGACTCAAATCAAATCATGGTGAACAGAGCCTTGCCAACCACTAAGGCCATCTCAAGGCTATCACAACATTGAAACCAAGGGTAAAAAAGTATATAAAAAAATCTAATCAATGCGTTAGTCTTTTCACTCAAAAAGTTTTCAAAAATCTTCCAGAGCTTATAAAATTCAAATCTGATTACAAATGCTCAGGGCGTTTTACATGACAGTAACAGTAACAAATTACAAACACCCCTGATAACCACTTTCTTTCTCCCCCCCCCCCACCCCCCACCACACCCACCTGGAGGAAGGACTTGACGTCTGGGTAGCTCAGGGTGTTGGCTACAGTCTGCAGGATGCCTTCTGCGTTACTGCGGCCTGCTGACTTCTGGGCTTCAACCATCGCCTCAACCAAGAACTGAAACCATACATCACCACTACTGTGTGTGGGTGTGGGTGTGCGGGTGTGGTCAGTGGGTGATGTGTGTGCATGTGTGGGTGTGGGTGTGTATGAGCGTGTGTGGGAGGGTGCGTGTGTGCATGTGCGGGTGTGGGTGTGTATGTGGGTGTGTATGAGGGTGAGTGCATGCATGCATGTGTGTGTGTGTGCATGCAAGTGAGCAGCTGCACACACACACACATACACACATACACATAAACACACACACACACACACACACACACACACACATACACACACATACACACACATACACACACACACACATACATACACACACACACACACACACACACACACACTCACACACACACACACAGGGTGGGTGGGAAGGAACAAGTGGAGGAAGCCACAGGCAGACTGAGACAGAGGAAACGACAGACAAAGAGATGGGGCAGAGAGATGAAAAGGAAGAATAAGGACGAGTAGAACAGACGGAATAAATCAGAACTACCTTAAACACCTCCCCAACAGTAAAAAGCATGATAATTACAAAAGGAAAAAAAGGGGGGATCAAACAGTGGGTGGATACCAACTGGACTTGGATTCAAACACACAGAAATCTAAAGTAACTTCTTCTGCGTTCGTGGGCTTCAACTCCCACTTTCACTCGTATATACGCGAGTGGGCTTTTTACGTGTATGACCGTTTTTATCCCGCCATGTAGGCAGCCATACTCCGCTTTCGGGGGTGTGCATGCTGGGTATGTTCTTGTTTCCATAACCCACCGAACGCTGACATGGATTACAGGATCTTTAACGTGCGTATTTGATCTTATGCTTGCGTATACACATGAAGGGGGTTCAGGCACTGGCAGGTCTGCACATATGTTGACCTGGGAGATTGTAAAAATCTCCACCCTTTACCCACCAGGTGCCGTCACCGTGATTGGAACCGGGACCCTCAGATCGGAAGTCCAACGCTTTAACCATTCGGCTATGGCGCCCGTCACTAAAGTAACAAATCCTCAAACAGGCCCTGGTGTCCATGTCTGCACATGCTTCCTGCACAAATAGCCGTGCTCACAACCAGCCACCGTGGTGAAGTGGTTAATGTTGCAGACTGACGACCAGGACGACACAGGTTCGATCCCCATCAAAGGTGGGTTTTTTTTTCAACCTGTGGCCGCCCCTAGCCAGAGCTGAGTGTGCTATGGACTTAAACTGGAAGACTGGGACCACACGAACAGTCCAGGGTCATCTGCTTTATGGGTGTGCTGCTCAAATTTCCTGACCAACGCTGCAGGTGCCTGTTATCTCTCAGCCTGGTTGATGCACACCTGCTTTCTCTCAGCCTGGCTGATGCACATCTGCTTTCTCTCAGCCTGGTTCATGCACACCTGCTTTCTCTCAGCCTGGTTCATGCACACCTGCTTTCTCTCAGCCTGGCTGATGCACACCTGCTTTCTCTCAGCCTGGTTCATGCACACCTGCTTTCTCTCAGCCTGGCTGATGCACACCTGCTTTCTCTCAGCCTGGTTGATGCCAGGATATATCAGGAGAGTACAGGCCATGACAAGTTGTCCCAAACCTAACTGGACCCCCATAGAAGTATTTTCGTCACCCCATCATCATTCATCATCATTGAAAAAGAGAAAACAAATGTCCAAAATTCTTGGGCACCAAAACAAATAAATAAATAACAAAAATAATAATAAATAAAATAATTCATTAATTAATTCAAAGAGTACGTGAAAAAGACCCCCCCCCCCCCCCACACACACACAGCTGACCCATCTCACCTTACAGAGAGCAGGTTTGAACCTGCTGAAGAGTTTCTGGGGGGTGATACCCTTGTGTGCAGCGATCCCTTGCAACTGAAACACAGGTAATATGGATTTTATAACGACTTTACCATCGTATCTGTTGAAACACAGGTGGTTTTGATTTTATAATGACTTTACCATCATATCTGTTGAAACACAGGTGGTTTTGATTTTATAATGACTTTACCATCATATCTGGTGAAACACAGGTGGTTTTGATTTTATAATGACTTTACCATCATATCTGTTGAAACACAGGTGATTTTGATTTTATAATGACTTTACCATCATATCTGTTGAAACACAGGTGGTTTTGATTTTATAATGACTTTACCATCATATCTGTTGAAACACAGGTGGTTTTGATTTTATAATGACTTTACCATCATATCTGTTGAAACACAGGTGGTTTTGATTTTATAATGACCTTACCATCATATCTGTTGAAACACAGGTGATTTTGATTTTATAACGACTTTACCATCGTATCTGTTGAAACACAGGTGATTTTGATTTTATAATGACTTTACCATCATATCTGTTGAAACACAGGTGGTTTTGATTTTATAATGACTTTACCATCATATCTGTTGAAACACAGGTGGTTTTGATTTTATAACGACCTTACCATCATATCTGTTGAAACACAGGTGATTTTGATTTTATAACGACCTTACCATCATATCTGTTGAAACACAGGTGGTATGGATTTTGTAAAGACCTTACCATCATATCTGTCCATTATGTGGTGCATGTGCCTAAGCATAAAAGTGTGAGTGTGTACCCAATGTGGGTATGAGCACCCATGCATGTGCATATATGTGTGTGTGTGTGTGTGTGTGTGTGTGTGTGTGTGTGTGTGTGTGTGTGTGTGTGCAATTGTCTGTGTAGATGTGTGTGTGTGTACTTGTATCTGTGTGTGTGTGTGTGTGTGTGTGTGTGTGTGTGTGTGTGTGTGTGTGTGTGTTATAACTGAAAGGTGATGATTTAGCTTGCAGTATGATTCTCTAAACACATTCTTCAGTGTGACTTAGTTCACAGTCATCATGTACATCACAACGTGTACTTTGAAGGTAGACATAAATTGTGCTTTTGATTTTAATGCTGAATCCGTGAAGGACAGAAACACACCATACGTCACAGGGAAGTAATCGTAAGATAAAAAGTAATTCTGACTGGGCGGCTGCAGGCTGTATTTCTAGGGCCAAATAACTGGAACAGAGACCAATTCTTACAATCCTGCTTTATCAACACTGCTAAAATGTCTGGAAAGATTTCAAGACCATCTTCCAACCCTGGATAAGTGGTGTCCAGCCTGGAAACTTGACACATCTGACCGCCTTACACACGGGCAGCCTGTGGTGAACAGCGAAGGGAGAAAACTGGCAGTACTGAGTAAGTTAACGCTTTGTACCCTGAATATAAATTAATACAAGACACCCGTTTGCTTCCACTGGTCGAAACACAGATATTTCAGTACTGCAATGAGCATGTTCAATTTCGCTTTCTTAATCAGTTGTACTCTTACTCCGTGCTTTTAGCTTGTTAACTTTCGCCTCTATGTCGTTTGCCAGTGTTGGACTGAGCATGTTTCTGATGATGATATGTGCAGTTTGTGTATCTTCTTCTTCGTTCGTGGGCTGCAACTCCCACATTCACTCGTATGTACACAAGTGGGCTTTTACGTGTATGACCGTTTTTACACCGCCATGTAGGCAGCCATACTCGTTTCGGGGGTATTTTGTGTATAAAGTACAGCTTCGACAGTGCACTCAGCTGTTGTAGGACTGGTCCACAGTGACTGCAGTCTCTGATGTAACTTGGGCCAGCTTTCCTGCTCCATACATGGTTCGCATGTTCATGAATCCTATCTTGGTACTGCGTTTGGCATTCAGAATTTCCATGTCCTGTCTGTGGCTTCTTTTGGCTTTGACCACTGTCATTCATTCCAGTATCTTCTGATGACTCTGGACGCTCGTCACACACAGTAGTGTTAGTTTCTCCTGTTGCTGTTTCTGTAACAAAAGCTTTTATACGGGACTGGGTTGTTAGCCGTGTGCCCAACCCCTAACCTGAAAGACCAGTGGATCACACTTTGTTTGGCCTCTACCCTTTGGCCCGGTCTGGCTTGGGTGGCCCTACCAGGGGCATAAGTTCCCACTGGCTTAGCTTTGGGTGTCTCTGAAACATCAAGCTCTTCTTCCATGTCAAGATGGCAATCCTTCCAGTACCTGTTTACAGGTGGTCAAAGACAGGGTGAAACTGCACTGCAGCAGTGTTAACAGAGGTGTTGACAGGACAGATGAAGCAGTACCCACATTGCAGCAGTGTTAACAGATGTGTTGACAGGACAGATGAAGCAGTACCCACACTGCAGCAGTTTTAACAGAGGTGTTGACAGGACAGATGAAGCAGTACCCACATTGCAGCAGTGTTAACAGAGGTGTTAACGGAAAGACAGATGAAGCAGTACCCACACTGCAGCAGTGTTAACAGAAAGACAGATGAAGCAGTACCCACATTGCAGCAGTGTTAACAGAAAGACAGATGAAGCAGTACCCACATTGCAGCAGTGTTAACAGGTGTTGACAGGACAGATGAAGCAGTATCCACATTGCAGCAGTGTTAACAGAGGTGTTGACAAAAAGACAGATGAAGCAGTACCCACATTGCAGCAGTGTTGACAGAGGTGTTGACAGAAAGACAGATGAAGCAGTACCCACATTGCAGCAGTGTTAACAGAGATGTTGACAGGACAGATGAAGCAGTACCCACATTGCAGCAGTGTTAACAGAGGTGTTGACAGGACAGATGAAGCAGTACCCACATTGCAGCAGTGTTAACAGGTGTTGACAGGACAGGTGAAGCAGTATCCACATTGCAGCAGTGTTAACAGAGGTGTTGACAGAAAGACAGATGAAGCAGTACCCACATTGCAGCAGTGTTGACAGAGGTGTTGACAGAAAGATAGATGAAGCAGTACCCACACTGCAGCAGTGTTAACAGAGATGTTGACACGACAGATGAAGCAGTACCCACATTGCAGCAGTGTTAACACAGGTGTTAACAGAAAGACAGATGAAGCAATACCCACAATAGACAGATGAAGCAGTACCCACATTGCAGCAGTGTTAACAGTGGTGTTAACAGAAAGACAGATGAAGCAGTACCCACACTGCAGCAGTGTTAACAGTGGTGTTAACAGAAAGACAGATGAAGCAGTACCCACATTGCAGCAGTGTTAACAGTGGTGTTAACGGAAAGACAGATGAAGCAGTACCCACATTGCAGTAGTGTTAACAGTGGTGTTAACGGAAAGACAGATGAAGCAGTACCAACATTGCAGCAGTGTTAACAGAAAGACAGATGAAGCAGTACTCACACTGCAGCAGTGTTAGCAGAACGACAGATGAAGCAGTACCCGCATTGCAGCAGTGTTAACAGAAAGACAGATGAAGCAGTACCCACACTGCAGCAGTGTTAACAGAAAGACAGATGAAGCAGTACCCACACAGAAGCAGTGTTAACAGAAAGACAGATAAAGCAGTACCCACATTAGACAGATGAAGCAGTACCCACACAGAAGCAGTGTTAACAGAAAGACAGATGAAGCAGTACCCACATTGCAGCAGTGTTAACAGAAAGACAGATGAAGCAGTACCCACGTTAGACAGATGAAGCAGTACCCACACAGCAGCAGTGTTAACAGAAAGACAGATGAAGCAGTACCTACACTGCAGCAGTGTTAACAGAAAGACAGATGAAGCAGTACCCACACTGCAGCAGTGTTAACAGAAAGACAGATGAAGCAGTACCCACACCGTAGCAGTGTTAACAGAAAGACAGACGAAGCAGTACCCACATTGCAGCAGTGTTAACAGAAAGACAGATGAAGCAGTACCCACACTGCAGCAGTGTTAACAGAAAGACAGATGAAGCAGTACCCACATTGCAGCAGTGTTAACAGAAAGACAGATGAAGCAGTACCCACATTGCAGCAGTGTTAACAGAAAGACAGATGAAGCAGTACCCACACTGCAGCAGTGTTAACAGAAAGACAGATGAAGCAGTACCCACACAGCAGCAGTGTTAACAGAAAGACAGATGAAGCAGTACCCACACTGCAGCAGTGTTAACAGAAAGACAGATGAAGCAGTACCCACACTGCAGCAGTGTTAACAGAAAGACAGATGAAGCAGTACCCACACAGCAGCAGTGTTAACAGAAAGACAGATGAAGCAGTACCCACATTAGACAGATGAAGCAGTACCCATATTGCAGCAGTGTTAACAGAAAGACAGATGAAGCAGTACCCACACTGCAGCAGTGTTAACGGAAAGACAGATGAAGCAGTACCCACACTGCAGCAGTGTTAACGGAAAGACAGATGAAGCAGTACCCACACTGCAGCAGTGTAAACAGAGGTGTTGACAGGACAGATGAAGCAGTACCCACACAGCAGAAGTGTTAACAGAAAGACAGATGAAGCAGTACCCACATTGCAGCAGTGTTAACAGAAAGACAGATGAAGCAGTACCCACACAGCAGCAGCGTTAACAGAAAGACAGATGAAGCAGTACCCACACTGCAGCAGTGTTAACAGAAAGACAGATGAAGCAGTACCCACACAGCAGCAGTGTTAACAGAAAGACAGATGAAGCAGTACCCACCTCATCAAAGGCGGTGGGAGCCACGACGGGAGCGAAGGACAGTCTGTTCTCCAGCAGCATGATGAGGGTACACAGCAACAGGTCCCCCTCCGCTCGCCTGCACACCCCACTCCCACTCTCAAGGAGGCATCAAAGTGTGTGGATTTATCCATACATGCTGTACCACATCCGCTTAATTTTTTTTTTTTTTTTTTTTTTAAGGAAGCAGATGCTTGACCTATGCATGAACCTAGTGCATGTTCAGGCCTTGAAAGCCTGCGGGTAAAAAAAACCCAAAAAACAAAAAAAACTATATATATATATATATATATCTATATATACATCACACAACAGAAATAGTATATATATATCTATATCTATATAGACAGATCTATATCTATCTATATCTATATGTGTATGTGTATGTAACAAACAGAAATAGTAGATATATATATATATATATATATATATATATATATATATATACTGCACAAATATGCACAAATTGATGAGTAAATAATAAGTTAACAACATCCAGTTTCAGTTTAAAGGAAGTGTCAAGGTGTGCGGACTGATCCATATTCACTGCACCATAATTATCCTTGTATCTGCTGAGAACAATAAAAAAAAGGAAATTTTCTATCTAAAATTACGTTTAAAGAACATACTTACTGTGACCCACTAGTGCAGACTCCGTCAGGGGTCTGACATTCCTGTCCTGTGCAAACTACTATCCGCTTATGCGGAGAAAATGAAAGTAGCTATGGCCGATAACCTCCCGGAAGTAGGTAACCTCCCGTTTGTCCCCCTGACTAGTGCCCTCTTTTTCTGGCAGCCATCATGACCCCTGTTCCTGTGCTCTACATACGGCTAAGGTTTTTTTTTGGTATTTTCTGTCTGTCTGTCTATTCTCTGGCGTTCTTGTTTTTTGTCAAATTATGTCTCCAACCAGGTCACACACACACACACACAAAAAAAAGCAAATGTGGACCTTCGCATAAAACCAACAAGCTGCACGGGCCTTGAGAGCCCACACCAGGTTTGTGTAAAATACTGACATCAAATGAAATAAAATAATTGAGCAAAACTAATAAATAAGTTAATACATTAAAACATAATAACGTGAGAGATAAGTGGAAGACAAACGATCAGAATAAGACAAGAACAACGGGCCATGCTCAGCAAACCCACGCTAACACCCACAGATGCACACGCACAGGTAACATCCATCCACGCGCCCCCCAAGCCCCTCCCACCCCCTCACCTAGCAAGCTGCCCCATGGTGATGAGCACTGTTTCATGCAGCTGGGGGTCGGAGGTCGCCGAGGCTTTCGCACTGGCGGCTTTACACCTGTCGAAGATGGTCTGGTCTGTGCTGCACATGAGGTCCTCTGAGTGGGGGGACGTCCCTTGTTCACTCAACAGGTACCCCACTTCTTGCCTGAACACATAATGATAATAACAACACATTTTATTTATGTTGCGCTTTTCCCTAACAACCAGATTATTGCGCTTTTCCCTAACAACCAGAAGGCTCCAAAACACATTACTATAAGCAATCGAAATGAGCCTAGTACTGTAAGACATGTTGACATGATATAAGTTAAAGATATATAAAAGCAACAAAGTCATGGATGAGAACTGCAGATAAAAGATTTACACACAACATTAAAATCAGACCAGAAGAAAGGTATAAAGCAACAACAAGCAGTAAGAGGTGCATCACATGAAACCCATGAATGATCCAAGTTGTGATCTAAACAGAAGAGATATATCATCTAAGTTGTGATCTAAAAAAAAAGAGATATATGATCTACGTTGTGATCTAAACAGAAGAGATATATGATCTACATTGTGACCTAAACACAAGAGATATATGATCTAAGTTGTGATCTAAACAGAAGAGATATATCATCTAAGTTGTGATCTAAACAGAAAACATATATGAAGCTGTGATCTAAACAGAAGATATATATGATCTAAGCTGTGATCTAAACAGAAGAGAAATATGATCTAAGCTGTGATCTAAACAGAAGAGATATATGATCTAAGTTGTGATGTAAACAGAAGAGATATATGATCTAAGCTGTGATCTAAACAGAAGAGATATATGATCCAAGTTGTGATCTAAACACAAGAGATATATGATCTAAGTTGTGGTCTAAACAGAAGAGATATATGATCTAAGTTGTGGTCTAAACACAAGAGATATATGATCCAAGTTGTGATCTAAACACAAGAGACATATGATCTAAGCTGTGATCTAAACAGAAGTGATATATGATCTAAGCTGTGATCTAAACACAAGAGATATATGATCCAAGTTGTGATCTAAACAGAAGAGATATACGATCTAAGCTGTGATCTAAACAGAAGTGATATATGATCTAAGCAGTGATCTAAACAGAAGTGATATATGATCTAAGCTGTGATATAAACAGAAGTGATATATGATCTAAGTTGTGGTCTAAACAGAAGTGATATATGATCTAAGCTGTGATCTAAACACAAGAGATATATGATCTAAGTAGTGATCTAAACACTAGAGATATATGATCTAAGTAGTGATCTAAACACAAGAGATATATGATCCAAGTTGTGATCTAAACAGAAGAGATATATGATCCAAATTGTGGTCTAAACAGAAGAGATCTAAACACAAGAGATATATGATCTAAGTCGTGATCTAAACACAAGAGATATGTGATCTAAGTCATGATCTAAACACAAGAGATATAAAAGCAACAAGGCTGTACAAGAGAACCACACATGAAATAACACAAATTTGATTAACAAAGACCAGCTGAAAAGTACAAACCAACACACATGTACACCACCTACTGTCAAAAAGTGAATCAAAGCATGTGTGTATAGTAAGTTAAGGAACAATCATTTTTCTTATACTTTTCTGCCCTGACTAATGTCATTATCTTTGCACATGGATTGAAAACTGATATCATAATTGCAGGGTTAAACTCTTGGGAAAGTGTCAGCATGTAAAGATTTAATCTCCCTCTTTTCTCGAAGCCTGGGCAATGTGTGTGTGTGTGTGTGTGTGTTACAGGGCAATCAACTTCAGATTGGTGGGGAAACCCATGAGCCACATGTTCCTTGGCAGCTGAACGTGAGGGACCAAACACCACAGGTCCTGGCCAGTCAAACCACAGGCACAGACACAAGATGTTTTATTCAATGCAGGCCATGGCCACTGACATCTTCATTAGTGGATAACATAAACATTCACATTCTCAACAGGGAGGGTTACCTCTTATATTTTCAAGGTAGCTGGTTTCTAAGATTGTTCAACACAGGACAGCATAGTGCAAAGTGCAGTTTATTCTCTTTTGTGCCATTCAAACCACACACAATGAAAGACAAGGTATCTTTTGTTGCTGATAGCCGAGATGACCTCGGGGCTGTAAGACAGATAAAAAGTGTGTGCATGGAAGACCTGCAGAAAAAACAGATATGTTACGTGATGTACCATCAGATGATGTATGTGTCAGTGGGGTGGGTGCAACACCAGTCTCAAGGCCTGTCTGGATGGATAAATATTCTGACCTGTTCACAGCTTACTGGCAGCAAATGAGTTAAAAAAAACTCAGAAAGTATTATACCATTGGTAGGAATATTTTTGTAAATATGCCCATACACACCAACAGACATGCAAGCATACATGTGTGCACATCTACAAATATTATGATCATAGATATGTACTTATCTGTTTGCTTTTCTTGGGAGGAGAGGGGTATGAGTGCGTGTATGTTGGCTAAATACACACGCATTCAAAAAACATAATGAGAATATTCCTGCATTTGAAAGCTGTGTGTAAAAAGCATTTACAGGCATGCATTTGCATTTTTTGCATGATGCCAACACAACACTGACAATAACACTAAATCATCAGTGAGACACATCACCAGGTGGAAACAGTTTCAGGAAAGCGAGAGCCTCACGTGAAGAGCATGCGGACATGGAAATCCTCGTCCTCCACCGCACGCATACAGTTGTTCACCATGCCCACAGTGGTGGCGTTGCTCGCCCGCACAGGAATGTGACTGAACACTTGTCTCAGCTGTTTCACTGTGTCTGAAACGACAATGTTTATAATAATATTTCATCAACGAGATCAACGCTCAGCTTTTATCAGAGACTGACATAAGCTTACAGCTGGGCCAGCAGAAAAGTGAGAGCTGTATGATCAATGGTTTTTCAACTGCAACAAGGATTATCAAGTTACAGCTTCGTCTACTGTGAAGGATTACGACTCTCAAACTCAGAGGCAAGACGGCGCTGGCTCTTAGTGCTGCAGCCTCGGGGGGGGGGCTAGTTGGCCTTTGGGAACCATACCAACGTCGACTGTCACAAAGCCATCTTGGGAAAGACACACCCCACTATAACCAAAATCTAGCCCAGACAGTCAGGGCAGCAGTTGCCTCCTCTGCTGTTCTGGTGGTCACTGTCAGACACGACTGACCATCACACACACATTCATCACACACATTATAATCCTGTCGTACTCAACTTAGCTTCACGTTGTCTGAAATGCCAACGTTCATACATTTCATCACACGCAGGAGAATTCTGTTGTACTAAAATTAGCTTCACTTTGTCTGAAATGACAATGTTAATACATTTCATTACACATGTTAGAATACTGCTGTACTAAATTTTGTTTCACATTGAGTCATCACACATATTAGAATCCTGTTGTATCAAAATTAGCTTCATATTGCATGGAATGGCAACATTTATACTCTTTCATCTCACACATTAGAATCCTGTTGAAAAGAATCTTATGGGAGACACAAGTACATTAGTGATGCATCTTTGCTCTTTATCTGATGTTAGCATCAATTTTTTTTTCTTCACTTATTGAAGCTTTCCAACAAGTAAGCATATAAGTCATTTTCGCATTCTCAAATCCACAGAAATCCATGTCCCTGAAATGTTTGACCAAGTTGTGGAATTATACACAAATGCTCAGATTTCTATGCGGCCTAAACAGATCTGCATGAGCAGTCTTTGTTGCACTAAGTTCGTTTAGCATCAATTTCCTCCAGCTGCATGAGCAGTCTTTGTTGCACTAAGTTCGTTTAGCATCAATTTCCTTCAGTCTACACGAAGCAAACAAAGCACTTCTCATGCAACCCAGCTCTGCTCTATTGCTTATGTTCATTCATAAAAGCAATAAGTTGGGAAAATAAAAGCAGAACCCTTCCAACTGTATTTCTCATCACAGTTTTAGTTGAAGTTTCTCAAGAAGTCACTGCCTTCTGACAAATCCATCAACACTACAACACCTGCCACATGTCTGACCAGCAGCATAACCCAACATGCTTGGTAAGGCCTTGGGTGCATGCATATATATTTGTGCACTTATCAAAGAGGTTTTCTTCAACAGACTTTTTGCCAGAGGACAACGCTTCACATTACCATGGGCTCCTTTTCAATGCACCATGTGCAAGCTGCACTTTGGACCCAAGTCATCCAAATGACTGGACACTCGTTTTTATTTTCCAGTCTTCTTCTTCTTCTTCTTTGCGTTCGACAGCTACGCAGTCAGGGTCGAAGTCCGAGGGATGCCACAAACTCGGACGTCCGGTGAAGATCGGCTGCCGTCCCCCAGAGCTTGGTGTTGAGGTCAGCACCCCCAGGCCAGGACTGCTGCCGCATCTTCTCATACAAGACGCAGTCTTGGAGAATATGGGATGGGGTCTGGTCAGCCTGGCCGCAATCACATAGGGATGTGGCTGCCACTCCAATCCATTTTCCAGTCAAAGTTGGAAGAAAGGGCAAGACCAGATTCGAACCCAGACCCTCATGGGCACTGTGATGGAGTCTCCCATCGGTCCGACGGATGAGTAGGCAGGCAGGCTTATCTGTCGGGGTGTGTCCTCATGTGGGAGAAGAGGCCGATTCTGGATGCGCAGCACTTCCCACAGGTGTTGCAAGGGAAAACGTCTCCAGAAGTCGAGCCCTGCTTCCTTCGCTCACGCTTCTCCTTAATGGTCAGCGTTCTCTTGTTTTCAAACGTCTTTATGCCACTAGAGCACAGCATCCTCCAGCGACAGCGGTCAAGGGCATCAGTTTCCCAGGAATCGAACCCAGACCTTCAGGCACACTGTGATGGCAGATAACATCTTAACTTCTCTGCCATCTTCCTCCCCACCCCAACACTATTTTTCTCGTTATAACAAACCAGTAACTGGACATCAGTTTCAGTTTCAGTAGCTCAAGGAGGCGTCACTGCGTTCGGACAAATCCATATACGCTACACCACATCTGCCAAGCAGATGCCTGACCAGCAGCGTAACCCAACTCACTTAGTCAGGCCTTGAGAAAATAATAAATAAATAAATAAAATAAAACAAAATAAAATAAAATAAAAATAATAGATAAATACATAAAAAAAGAACTACTACTACTAATAATAATATGTATAAGGTGCAAAAACGTGATGAAGTCAACTATAGGTGTACAAAAAAATAAATAAATAAAATAAATAAATATATAAGTAAATAACTAACTAAATAAATAAATAATAATAATATAATTAAAAAAAAATAAATAAATAAATAAAACAGATAAATAAATAAATAAAATAAATAAACTGGACATCAGAAAACCTATGCCCATCCCAGTCTAAGAGAATGGTCGTTCACATAAAATGTTCTATGCGTGCGTGACTAAAACACTGAATCACACAGGAAATGAATGATGAGCACCCAATGGCAGCTGTAAGCTGGCTTTACCCAGGTAGGCAGCCTGTTGTGCAAATGATTCATTGTTAGTAAAGCACTCAGAGGATGGTCTTCGACCGAGGACAGGCATTATATCCATATCATCATAGTGAATACTCACTTGTGCGCACACCTGCGTCAGGGGAAGATAGCAGAGTCAGGAAGGGAGCGAACACTTTGGGGTCAATCTGTCTGGACGGCTCGCTGACACCTGACCAACAGGGGAGAGAATGTTCCTTACTTCTCACTGCTGTGTATTCAACATTTTCATGTGAAAAATAATGTAGATAAAATCAATTTTTCTTTACTTCCTTTTTTCTGGGCTGCAGTCCCTACGTTCAACAGTATCCATGTGTGGGCTTTTATGTGTATGACTGTTTTATTTATACCCCACTATTTAGGCAGTATTACTGAGTCCTGGGGTGGGGGGGTGAATGCAGGCAGTGTTCATACTCCATAACCCAAACACAGGCCTGGATTACAGGATCTGTAAAGTGTGTATTTGTTCTTTAACATGTGTCTACACATGAGGGGGGTTAGGGCACAAACAGGTCTGCACTGCTGACCAAGGAGACCAGAAAAATGCCCATCCTTAATCCCCTACACATCAATCCCTGGATTGAACTCCAGACTGTAAGCCCAACATTATATTGCCCCCATCAATCATCAAATCCCCCAGACACCAATCCCTGGGTTGAACTCAAGACCCCATCAATCATCAAATCCCCAAGACACCAATCCCTGGGTTGAACTCAAGACCCCATCAATCATCAAATCCCCAAGACACCAATCCCTGGGTTGAACTCAAGACCCCATCAATCATCAAATCCCCAAGACACCAATCCCTGGGTTGAACTCCAGACCCCATCAATCATCAAATCCCCAAGACACCAATCCCTGGGTTGAACTCAAGACCCCATCAATCATCAAATCCCCCAGACACCAATCCCTGGGTTGAACTCAAGACCCCATCAATCATCAAATCCCCAAGACACCAATCCCTGGATTGAACTCAAGACCCCATCAATCATCAAATCCCCAAGACACCAATCCCTGGGTTGAACTCAAGACCCCATCAATCATCAAATCCCCAAGACACCAATCCCTGGGTTGAACTCAAGACCCCATCAATCATCAAATCCCCAAGACACCAATCCCTGGGTTGAACTCCAGACCTCCAGACTGTAAGTCCAACATTATATTGCCCCCATCAATCATCAATTCTTGCTGCAGAGAGCCAAGCCAAGTAAAAACCAAGTGTGGTCTAAAAACAGACCACAAACATCACACAGAAACAACTCTTTGTCAAAACTTTAATCAGAGTGACAACAATAATACAATGGTCCCTTGATACATAGCAACATAATAACAAGCCTTGTGATATTTTCATTTTAAAACAAACCAAAAAAAAAGCAATAAAATATTCTGCACAGCAACAAATTATCAATACTGACAGCTGCACCATTTCCCATCCTTCCTGTTGGTTAAAACGTCCAAAGATTCAGTTTCAGGTTTTCAAGGAGTCAAAGTGTGTGGACTGATCCGTACATGCTTCACTATATCTGTGTAGAAAAAATGAAATAAGATAAAACAAAAATAAAAAGAAGAAAATGCCTGACTTACACATACACTAATGTGCTTTTCTGGCCCAAATGCCCAAAATGCCGTCACTCATACATACAACCACACACCATTTCTGTTAACAGGGAGAGAGGAGTCATGAAGGGTCATTCAGGTGTACCATGGAACCTGTTCAGCAGTGTCTGCATCAGTCATGACCAATCACAACAATTATTTCAACTGTTTTTACAGCTTTCTTGCCGCTTACTCTTTGCAATATTGTAGACGTTGTTGTTAAAAGCTGTTTTCATCACATAGTGCAAATCTTTTTCTGAAACTATTCACAATGTGGCATTGTCCTTATCGTTACTGTTTGAATCTTACAATAACCTGTATGTCTGCTTCCCCTTTTCAATGAGAGCAATTCTAGTTGTAAACTTTGACTCCTAACACAGTCTAAGTTGCACTTCGATTCATCAATTTTTCTGGAAGTGTTCTCAGCAAACCACGCAGCAAAATGTAGTAGCTAGTTCAGATTTTTGTGTTTACACTCTAAGTGATTAGATGGAAGAAAACAACAACAAAAAACGTGTAGAGGTAGGGGAGTAGGGGAGCTGAAGAAACGGAGAGGGGGATGTGTAACTGTGTGTGTGTGTGTGCGTGTGTGTGTGTGTGTGCGTGTGTGTGTGTGTGTGTGTGTGTGTGTGCGCGCGCGTCTGTGCGTGTGTGTGTGCGTGTGAGTGTGTGTGTGTGTTTGTGTGAGTGAGCGCGCGTGCACGTTATGTGTGTGTGTGTGTGTGTGTGTGTGTGAGTGTGTGTGTGTTTTGTGTGTGTGTGTGTGTGTGTGTGTGTTGTGTGTGTGTGTTTGTGTGTGAGTGAGTGTGTGGTGTGTGTGTGTGTGTCTGTGTGTGATTGTGTGTGTGTGTGTGTGTGCGCTTGCATATGTGCGAGTGTGTGAAGCAAACTGTGTAAGCAGTGAAATGGCTACAGGTCACACAGGCTGTCCTCCTCACCTTGCCCCCCACACCTGGAGCAGTGAATCCAGCACAGGTCTGACACTGGGCACCTCTTGTCCCTCAGTCCTCCTCTGAAACACACCATGTTGCTTTGATTTGTAGTGAGAGGGCTCTGTGTGTCTGCACACTGATTGTACTGTATTGTATTGTATTGTGTTGTATTTTATTGAATTGCATTGCTTTGCACTGCTTTGCATTGTGTTGTATTGTATTACAATGCACTACACTGTATTGTGTTGTATTGCATTGTACTCTTATGCACTGGATTGTATTGTATTGTATTACACTGCACTATATTGTGTTTGTATTGCACTGCACTATATTGTATTGTATTGTATTACACTGCACTATATTGTGTTGTATTGCACTGTACTGTTTTGCACTGCTTTGCATTGCATTGTATTGTATTACATTGCACTACACTGTATTGTGTTGTATTAAATTGCACTACACTGTATTGTATTGTATTGTATTGTATTGTATTGTATTGCTCTGTACTGTATTATTCTTTGTCACAACAGATCTCTCTGTGTGAAATTCGGCCCGGTCTCACAAGGGGCAGTACATCACAAGTCTTAGCTCAACAATCTTAACTCTATCATAATTATGTGTGCATGTGCATGTAGTCCAAGTGAATGGGCTTAATCTTCACCAGATCATGTATGTGTGCAAGTGCGTGTGAATGTGAATGAGTGTTAATGTTGTGCTAATATGGAACACAGTGTATGTGCGACTGCACACAGACATGTGCACGGATGTGAATGACAGCATGTGCAAAGCTTAAGTGTGCCACATGGTTATGTACAACAAGAGTTTTCCGTTGTGAGCACATTTCTGCTGGGGTGTTTAAGTGATAGGGATTTCTTTGTTGTTGTTTTTTGTGTGTGTGCTTGTGTTTTACTTTCCATTTAAGCCCGAGTTGTACATGTTTTCATTTTCATTTATTTTTGGTAGGGCTTTGAGCAATGTAAGTATCATTCATCATTACTATATGTGTTTGTGTGCAAACCTGTGTGCATGAATATATGAATGAATCAATGTAAGTGATGCCTGCAACTGTGTGCAAGTGAATGCATTTACACATGTGCAGGCATGTGTTCCCTCTACCACCACCCCCTCCCTCCCCTACGTAACCTCCTTCCTCTTCCACTTACCACACCTTCCAAGCAGCCTAGAATGCAAGACCCAACATCACCAATATCTGGCTGCAGATGTTTAACATAAGGGAACAAGGTACAACTCTCTACCTCTCTCTCTTATATTATATACATACATATATATAACATATAGATATCTATGAAAGCCAGTGGTAGCAAGCATCTTTTCTACGAACTACCAATCACAACAGAACCGAACACAAGCAAGCAACACATGGCCGCCCCACCTGTCAAGATGAACCGTGTGAGCCGCCACACACACCATGTCCCCCAATACCGTGGCAATGACGTTCTGAAGGTCACAGGATGGGTCTTGTGCCAGTGGTCTGAAAGACAAAAGACTTTAAAGGTAAGTTTTAGTGTGTTTGAGCCAGAAACACACAAAAAACTATATATTTTTAAAAAATTATAATGTTTGGGCCGTAGAGGACACAATTTGGCAAAGTGCTGGTTCAGTCAGTCAGTCATTTGGCCTTCCACCCAGACAACCATGCAAACCATATCTGGGCTGTAGCATATCTAAAACAGCAAAGTATCAGCACAAAACAAGTCTGAAATCAGGTTGTTTACGGCCCAGCCAATCACAGCAGGAACATTTTAGTGCTGAATACCTGTCAGTTCCTAAAGCATGAAAATAACCCAAAATAAACAATCAACAAAGTTGTTGAGTTGTTTAGTTGCTCAAGGAGGCGTCACTGCGTTCAGACAAATCCATATATGCTACACCACATCTGCCAAGCAGATGCCTGACCAGCAGTGTAACCCAACATGCTTAGTCAGGCCTTGAGAAAAAAAAAAAGAAAAAAAAAAGGTAAATACATAAAAAAAAGAACTACTACTATTAATAATATGTATAAGGCGCAAAAACTTGATGAAGTCAACTATAAGCGTACAAAAAAAAAAAAAAATAAATAAATAAACAAAAATTAAAAAAAATAAAATAAAATAATAATAAATAAATAAACAATCAACAAAAAGCTGTTAACTCTCTATCCACAAGGCAAACAATTTCAAGCCAATGCTGCAAGTGCTACTGATTCAGCCAGCACACAGGTCAATAAAAAGTTCACTGGAACACTTCCTCAAAAAATGAGGCTCTAGGCTTGTCCTTAAACTGATCACTTGACATGTGCACACAGCTACAATGGCAGAAGAAATGTGTGAACACAAATTAGCTTTTATTCAAGCCTGACATAGCCTTTTAATCCTGAATATGCTACACAAAATACACAGAAACTACAGAACAAAAACATGGTTGCCTCAAAAACATGGTTGCCTCGTTGGAGTTTTTACTTTAAGTTTCGATTAAAACAATGTTTAAAAGAAAAATTCACCCACATGTCGCTCAGTCCACATAAATCAAGTTTTAACATTGAAAATATTGCAAAAAAGATCATTTTACATATATATGTAAATACTGGTACTGTAGAAGTTGGTTCCTTTTTGCTTACAGTCTATGCATATGCTGGAATGTGGAAACCATTTTAATAAACACATTTTGACGCCCAAACAGTGCTCAGGTGTAGGTATGTAAAAATCAATGCTTGGAAGCAGGATTCACTGAGTTAACATCAGACTATGCACAGAACAGTCACACTGCTGAAAACATACAGCAAACACTTCCGGATCAAATGCAGGAAGTTGGGTCCCAGCTTGTACAGCAGCAAGGGAAACACTTTGACAGCAGTCTCCTTGACAACTCGTCGGCGGTCCGACTGAAACAAAAATGCAGAATGTTCTACGCGTTATGCCATTTATGTAGACTACAAATGTTCCACTGGGAAAAAATGCTCACATACACAGACACACACACACAGAAAAACATGCACGCATCCAACCTAGTATCAAAACACACACACACATGCGCAGACTCACACACACACACACAATTCTGGTTGAAGATTTTTTTTATAACACCTGATATCATTCAACTGTCATGTCACAAAGAAAACAAAATTAGAATTTAATTTCTTTTCCTGCTCATCATTCATCC
>NC_134880.1:4496561-4564061 GCF_041734735.1 Babylonia areolata | reverse complement strand
ACTGCAGTGGCGTTACTCCCATGCCGCTCATCAAAAGTTCCCCCATACACAGCCACACCCAGGCTCATCTGCCACAAACCCAGCACCAGCAGTCTACAGGGAACTATGGATGTTTGGTTAGCAGAAGGCCACACACCAGAGGACACCCTGCACTGCTGCTGAGTCACTTCAGTGGTGTTCAGTAAGTTCCTGTTCTTATCCAACATACACAGGACAACCCCTATTAGGCCCCATGCTGATGACAATAATCGGTAAGTTGTCCAACAGTGAGTGCTACCCTGGAGTGAAGACTGCCACCAGGTCCAATGACAGACCCCACAAACCTGCTGACACCAAAGACTTTGAAGGAATCTACAACCATGGCAGTGGACGAGAAGCTGAGACTGAGGTCACCATGACAGCTGGACAAGAAAGGCCACAGAACTGGATAGCTGGGTTTTTTTTTCCCCCATATTTCATGATATATAAGGATGAAGATGAGAATGCTGCAGCTCCAGAGATCCATTTAGGTTGACAACTATGTGATACAGCTATACTCTACACTTCCTTTCGAAATGTATCCCAGTATTTACCAGGCCTGAGGGATACAAACACCTGCGATGTTGGACAGAAAATTTGAGGAACACTCCCAAAAACACATCCCTGGAGTGGATGACCATCCCTGTGTGGACCCAGCCTTCCCATTTAAACCCACAACACACTCCACTCTTGGGAGGAGCTGGCTGTGGACTGACAACTCCCACCTCTCTGGGGCTTGAAGCCACATACTCCCAGCTGTCAGTCCACAGCATTAACTCTCTCCGGACGAAGGAATGCTCATGCATTCCTACACAAAACGTATTCGGATTCGGACGAAGGAATGGAATAGCATTCTCCGAAAGTAAAATTCCATTATGCGCTGTACACGTGATTTTGTGATTAGCCAAGCAGAGTGCGCTATTCTGGGTCACTCCACAATCGAACAGTATGACTGGTCAGCCTGGGATGTGTGGCCCGTCTCGCACACACGCTGACAAAGTCACTGACCGGTCGTCTGCTCGCAAGACAGCCTGTTAGCAAAGCGGGCTCTTCTCAGAATGTTGTGAAGCGAACAAGGCAGTGACGGCAACGTTTTAGGGTTGCCGAAGTACTTGAAATGCTACAAACTGAAGGGTCGTATTTGAAGAGGTGGATGATGACGAAGAAGAAAGCGAATTTAATGCAGAAAGTGAGCATGGGTATGGTGATTCGGGGTGAAAAATTGGCAGTATTTTCTACACATGGCAAAACTGTAAAAATAAGATGAGAAATTTGATTTTTTTTTTATATGTAATAGCTCAACACGTAATAAACGTTCTGAAAGTTTCATTTTCGTAAACAGTATTTTGTATTTTTTGTAATTTTTTTTCCAAACCCTTACAAATGGGCCGTCTGTGGGGAAAAGCAAGGGAGAAAACTTGTCGTCCCAAGTGAGTTAACCACTTCATCACAACTGCTGGCATTTCAATACTGTCTATGTTTGAAATACAAACTAAACAGATGATGAGTATCAGTATCAGTATCAGTAGCTCAAAGAGGCATCACTGCGTTCGGTCAAATCCATATATATACGCTACACCACATCTGCCAAGCAGATGCCTGACCAGCAGCGTAACCCAACGCGCTTAGTCAGGCCTTGAGAAAAAAAAATTATATAAAAATTTATTATAAATAAAAATGATGAGTAAAGATGCCAGAGCACTGATAAAGGGGATACTAAATTAATCAACCCTTATACTGAATACAGCTCAATTAGGTAATCAATTTGTTTCTCAGTCTCAGTCAATATGCCTGCATAAACTTCAGGGGATGTGAGGGGCGGGGAGGGTTTTATGTCATACAGAAAAAACAATAGGATGACAGTTCACATATCAGAGAACAGTAGATGACACAAAGAACGTTGAACGTGACACAAAGAAAGTTTGGTGACACAAAGCATGATGGATGACACAAACAACGTTGAATGTGACACAAAGAAAGTTTGGTGACACAAAGCATGATGGATGACACAAACAACGTTGAACGTGACACAAAGAAAGTTTGGTGACACAAAGCATGATGGATGACACAAAGAATGTTGAGTGACACAAAGAAAGTTTGGTGACACAAAGCATGATGGATGACACAAAGAACGTTGAACGTGACACAAAGAAAGTTTGGTGACACAAAGCATGATGGATGACACAAAGAACGTTGAGCGTCACAAAGAAAGTTTGGTGACACAAAGAACGTTGAGTGACACAAAGCATGATGGATGACACAAAGAATGTTGAGTGACACAAAGAAAGTTTGGTGACACAAAGCATGATGGATGACACAAAGAACGTTGAACGTGACACAAAGAAAGTTTGGTGACACAAAACATGATCGATGACACAAAGAACATTGGATGACACAAAGAATGTTTCATTACAGTTAATAAATCAAAGAATCTTTCCTGACAATTCAAATTATAAAAATAAATGGATAACAATCTACATCATTCCATCACAAAGACAAGGACAGGTGAAATCTCAGGTCCTAATCAAACAGCCAAAGAAACAACTTCCACCACTGAACACAGTGGTCGGTCGAGTCACAGCGTACCATAGCAGGCCAGCAGTGTGCTGACAGAGGTGACGATGTGTCTCAAGGCAATGCACTGCTCCTTCCCCTCCAGTTCCCTCACCACTCCCATCGTCAGGTACGTGGAGAAACACTCACACAGGGACTGAACCATGTCTCGACTCAGCTGCTTCCCACCGCTGTATGGTCGGCCCATCATGTCAAAGGTAAAAAAAGAAATTTGTTAGTCAAACATGCTTTGGTCTTCTTCTTCTGTGTTCACTCATATGCACACGAGTGGACTTTTACGTGTATGACCGTTTTTACCCCGCCATGTAGGCAGCCATACTCCGTTTTCGGGGGTGTGCATGCTGGGTATGTTCTTGTTTCCATAACCCACCGAACGCTGACATGGATTACAGGATCTTTAACGTGCGTATTTGATCTTCTGCTTGCATATACACACGAAGGGGGTTCAGGCACTTGCACGTCTGCACATATGTTGACCTGGGAGATCGTAAAAATCTCCACCCTTTACCCACCAGGCGCCGTCACCGTGATTCGAACCCGGGACCCTCAGATTGACAGTCCAATGCTTTAACCACTCAGCTATTGCACCCATCATGCTTTGGTCAAAGGAACATAGGCAACAAAATCTGTTCATCAAACATACATGCTTTGGTCTATAAACTTAAGTCCGTGCACACCACAGACACATAACAACACAATACTGTGAAGCACATGCCATCTCCTTTACTGCCCCCAGACAGTGTAACACATCACCATAAAATATTTGCCACATCAAATCAACAGCTGCATTAAAACAAAAGTAATAAAAAATGCACCTGTTTCAACCACACAACACAAATTCACCAACCCGCTCCTGTTTCTCTCTCTGTTTATTCAAAACATGCATGCACACTGGCCTACTTCCTCATACTCACTTACACTCAACTTGTCTTTTATTTTTCTTACTGGAGTTTTTATTTGCTGCCTCACATTCTGACATTTCACTATTTTTTAGGATTAACTTTATCTACTGTTTATTTATTTTCTGAAGAACATATGAAGTGTACATAGTATATGTGTAGTGGTGGCCTGGTGGTAATGCACTTGCCTAGGAAGAGAGAGAATCAGAGCGCACAGGTCCAGATCCCACAGTCACCAGTATTTTCTCCCCCTCCACTAGACCTTGAGTGGTGGTCTGGACACTAGTCATTCGGAAGAAATGATAAACCCAGGTCTCGTGTGAAGCATGCGCTTAGCACATGTACAAGAACCTACAGCAACGAAAGGGTCATCAATGGCCAAAACTGTGTAGGAAAAAACCCACTCTGACAGCAAAACAACACTGACTGGCAGAAAAAAGAAAAAAAAAAAGATGGTGGTGCTGCTCTGTAGCAACACACACTCCCGGGGCACAGACAGCGGCCTGAATTTCACACAGAGAAATCTGTTGTAACAGAATGTAAGACAACACAATATAATCTGCTGCAACAAAGTGTAAGACAACACAATATAATCTGCTGTAACAAAATGTAAGACAACACAATATAATCTGTTGTAACAGAATGTAAGACAACACAATATAACACAACATGTCACAGGCAGCATGAGACCTTACCCCAAGAAATCTGTTGTAACAAAATGTAAGACAACACAATATAATCTGTTGTAACAAAATGTAAGACAACATAATATAATCTGTTGTAACAAAATGTAAGACAACACAATATAATCTGCTGTAACAAAATATAAGATAACATAATATAATCTGTTGTAACAAAATGTAAGACAACATAATATAATCTGTTGTAACAAAATGTAAGACAACACAATATAACACAACATGTCACAGGCAGCAAGGGACCTTACCCCAAGAAATCTGTTGTAACAAAATGTAAGACAACATAATATAATCTGTTGTAACAAAATGTAAGACAACATAATATAATCTGTTGTAACAGAATGTAAGACAACACAATATAATCTGTTGTAACAGAATGTAAGACAACACAATATAATACAACAATATAACACAATGTGTCACAGGCAGCATGGGACCTTACCCCAAGAAATCTGTTGTAACAAAATGTAAGACAACACAATATAACACAACATGTCATGGTAAGCATGAGGACCTTACCCCAAGAAATCTTGTAACAAAATGTAAGACAATATAATCTGCTGTAACAAAATGTGAGACAACACAATATAATACAACAATATAACACAACGTGTCACGGGAAGCGTGGGACCTTACCTCACACCCTCTGCGCTGCCAGAGGTCAGCACACACCTGGCTGCCACCTCACACACCACACTGCCCGCTGCCAGCACAGGGACACAGTGGGACTGAAACAGAAACCACCTTCAGTGCAGACTTTCATCACTTGCTCTGTTGGGCATCAATTCCAGTCTAAAATCTGTGTGGCAGAATGGTGGTGTACGCTGTGGGTGAGCAAGCGAGTGTGTTTTCAGGCACGTGCACATATATTTGGCATAGATGTGAGTGCGAGGGTGCATGTATGATTGCACAAGTTCAGGAATGGACATAATCATGTCTGAGTGAATAAGATTCTTGCGCATGCACAAGTGTAGGTTTTTTTTCATTGCCTCACTCGTTTCAACTTCATTTTTCATCATGTACATACACAAAAACTGGACATCAAATCAGATGCTGAACCAAATGACAAACTCACACAAGACAACAGAGGTATACATACAACACAGCATTACATGACTAACACTTAGGTGGGAGTGAACTGATTCTTGTGACACAGAAAAGTCCAGAGTCCAGTTTAGGCCCTTAGTGGGGTGCAGGGACAGTGCCCTGCTAAAGGGGGTTGAAGCCCACCATAAGACACTTGTTCTCGTTGCTTATAGTCCAGCGAACCGCACAGGGCCATATCAGGACTGTCGAAGCATACAAATGCTTAACCACCTCAACACAAAACTGTCACATCTACGAAAAAAAAAACACAAAGACAAACCCACAATACACAGTTCATGACACAGTACCCCAACCATTTTGCTCCTTATGGCAAATAAGACTAGGCCATGCTGAGGATGCCAGCCATTCTGCTAATTTTATCATCCCCAGATTACAATAAATTGTAAAAAAGGAAAAAACAATACTTCAAAGCCAAACAAAAAGTACAGAAAAGGGGCCATATAGGCAAATAACACTGCAGAATGGGCAGCTAGTGCCCATCCCAGTGTTTACATCTCACTACCTAATCACCGGAGCAAAACAGCACACATAGTAAATCACAGACTGCGGACAAGAGAAAAAAGTGTCAAGACTTGCTTGAAAAAAGGAAGGGGAATGGACTGGGAAGGCAGAAAAAGGAGACAACAGTGAAGAAAGAAAAAAAGGCAGAAACAACGAGAGTGATAGAAAAGAAATTTCTAGCACAGAATTTCCATAAGGTGGGGATGCTATCTATACTGAAAGACCCCCAGCATCCCCACAGGGGAACACAGACACTGAAAAAATGTGGCATTTAGGGACAGTTTTCTGCCTTCTCCTTCAATACTGAACGACCTTGAATTATAAACTTTTCAATATTCAAAATCAAAACTTTTTTTTAAGACTAAGAATACTGAAATAAGTACATTGTCACAAAAATATCCTTCAGAAACTATTCCTTCCTCCACATGTCTTGACCTGCTGCCTGCCTTGGGACATGAGACTTATGTCCCTTTTGTGCACTGTTATACGCCTTCAGAACATAAGTCTCACTTCCAGTTTTCATCAGCGATTCACAGGTGATAGAAATTAGTTACGTAAGGAAGTACTACCAGCCATGCAAACAATGTATTACAAAGCAGTCTGGCAGGTGAGAGACACAGAACCCACCTTGTTTTTCTCCCAACCTATCAACTCCGCCATCTTGACCACCAGCCGATGGAACAATGGCGTCATTTTCCTCCTTTTGCTGTCCACCTGGCTGGGGGCTGCTTCCCGTCTGCGCACACATTTAACCCCTTATCTGCTGCAGGCTGGTGAAATGAGATCAGTGTGGAATGAATCAAAAGGGCAATTAATTACTAAAAATCCGATCCCCAACAGAGAAAGGAAAGACACGATCGACTTAGAGGTAGAGAAAAACGAACAAATCGAGGGGGCCGAGTCGAACTGAGTACACAGAATGTAAGAATACAATAAACACAAGTCGCATGCAGCAAAATAAGGCCAAATGAATACGCTTAATAGCCAAAAAAAGCGTAAGACGAGACAGAGCGTAAACCTGACAAGATGGCGTGGAGAGCCTTGGCCAAAGGAATGATTCAGCACTTACAGCTTTTAGAGGCGTTTGATTGGCTAAGAGCGGACCGGGCAAGACGACTCATCTTTTCAATGTTAGCCGCGCAAAATTTGGCTAAGCAGAGCAAACCGATAGGCCTAGTTTGCATCAGTTTGACATGGTACAGTATATGACACCAAATACTACTTTCTGTCTACGATTTAGTGGTGCAACTGGTTTTCCTGAACTACTGTAACACAATCCGAAGGTGAAGTCCAAATCAAGAATGGTGACTAACGTTCTGACCTGTAAAATCAGGCAGATTCACTTTTGTTTACACATGTGAGTCACAAATGACAAATCAGGTCATGATTCTATGTGTATCTGTTGAAATGAGACCATAAGTGGAGTGATGGCCTAGAGGTAACGCATCTGCCTAGGAAGCAAGAGAATCTGAGCACGCTGGTTCGAATCACGGCTCAGCCGCCGATATTTTCTCCCCCTCCATTAGACCTTGAGTGGTGGTCTGGACGCTAGTCATTCGGATGAGACAATAAACCGAGGTCCCATGTGCAGCATGCACTTAGCGCAAGTAAAAGAACCCACGGCAACAAAAGGGTTGTTCCTGGCAAAATTCTGTAGAAAAATCCACTTCGATAGGAAAAACAAAACTCCACGCAGGAAAAAATACAAAAAAATGGGTGGCGCTGTAGTGTAGCGACGTGCTCTCCCTGGGGAGAGCAGCCTGAATTTCACACAGAGAAATCTGTTGTGATATAAAGAACTACAAATACAAATACAAAGAGACTAACCAAACGTGGGTGACGTTCAGCTTGATCACCAATAACCTTACTGATGTCTGTACCGTTACCCTTGTTGTTTGACCCCTTGACTGCTGCTGCTGAGTGTGCTAGTCAGTGGAGACTGTCAGCTATGTGTGCTAGTCAGTGGAGACTGTCAGCTATGTGTGCTAGTCAGTGGAGACTGTCAGCTATGTGTGCTAGTCAGTGGAGACTGTCAGCTATGTGTGCTAGTCAGTGGAGACTGTCAGCTATGTGTGCTAGTCAGTGGAGACTGTCAGCTATATGTGCTAGTCAGTGGAGACTGTCAACTATGTGTGCTAGTCAGTGGAGACTGTCAGCTATGTGTATCAGTGGAGACTGTCAGCTATATGTATCAGTGGAGACTGTCAGCTATGTGTGCTAGTCAGTGGAGACTGTCAGCTATGTGTATCAGTGGAGACTGTCATCTATATGTATCAGTGGAGACTGTCAGCTATATGTGCTAGGCAGTGGAGACTGTCAGCTATGTGTGCTAGTCAGTGGAGACTGTCAGCTATATGTATCAGTGGAGACTGTCAGCTATATGTGCTAGTCAGTGGAGACTGTCAACTATATGTATCAGTGGAGACTGTCAGCTATATGTGCTAGTCAGTGGAGACTGTCAACAGTGGAGACTGTCAACTATGTGTGCTAGTCAGTGGAGACTGTCAGCTATGTGTGCTAGTCAGTGGAGACTGTCAGCTATGTGTGCTAGTCAGTGGAGACTGTCAGCTATGTGTGCTAGTCTGTGGAGACTGTCAACTATGTGTGCTAGTCTGTGGAGACTGTCAACTATGTGTGCTAGTCTGTGGAGACTGTCAACTATGTGTGCTAGTCAGTGGAGACTGTCAACTATGTGTGCTAGTCAGTGGAGACTGTCAACTATGTGTGCTAGTCTGTGAAGACTGTCAACTGTGGAGACTGTCAACTATGTGTGCTAGTCAGTGAAGACTGTCAATTATGTGTGCTAGTCAGTGGAGACTGTCAATTATGTGTGCTAGTCAGTGAAGACTGTCAATTATGTGTGCTAGTCAGTGGAGACTGTCAACGATGTGTGCTAGTCTGTGGAGACTGTCAACTATGTGTGCTAGTCAGTGAAGACTGTCAATTATGTGTGCTAGTCAGTGAAGACTGTCAACGATGTGTGCTAGTCAGTGGAGACTGTCAGCTATGTGTGCTAGTCAGTGAAGACTGTCAACTATGTGTGCTAGTCTGTGGAGACTGTCAACTATGTGTGCTAGTCAGTGGAGACTGTCAACTATGTGTGCTAGTCAGTGGAGACTGTCAACTATGTGTGCTAGTCAGTGGAGACTGTCAACTATGTGATAACACTGTGATGACCGCCTGGTCTCACTTGAGTCTGTCTCAGCATCTGAGTGATCAGTAACCAAAGAGTTCATCACCCAATGACCTATCTAGTCTGTCTCAGTGTCTGAATGATCAGTAACCAAAGAGTTCATCACCCAATGACCTATCTAGTCTGTCTCAGTGTCTGAGTGATCAGTAACCAAAGAGTTCATTACCCAATGACCTATCAGTTCATCACCCAATGACCTATCTAGTCTGTCTCAGTGTCTGAGTGATCAGTAACCAAAGAGTTCATCACCCAATGACCTATCTAGTCTGTCTCAGTGTCTGAGTGATCAGTAACCAAAGAGTTCGTCACCCAATGACCTATTTAGTCTGTCTCAGTGTCTGAGTGATCAGTAATCAGCGTTCATCACCCAATGACCTATCTAGTCTGTCTCAGTGTCTGAATGATCAGTAACCAAAGAGTTCATCACCCAATGACCTATCTAGTCTGTCTCAGCGTCTGAGTGCTCAGTAACCAAAGAGTTCATCACTTAATGGCCTATCATTTTCTCACCTCTTCCGACTGAGCTTGCACTGTGTGTGCTGTGTCTGTGGATCCTGGGTGGGCGCTACATGGCTGGTTACCGACGTGTTGGGCAGCACTGGGACCAGTGGTCGACCTTCTCTGCTGCCGCCCCCCTCCAGGCTTATCAGTCTCCACAACAAGGGAGCTGCAAACTGACCACAGTGTTACCTTGTAGTGTTTAGTTCTTTATTCACTTATTTTATATTTTTGCGTCATCATCTGAGTCCCCCATACACAATACACCTGGGTTCCTATGTCACAGTCCCAGCACAGGCAGTCCACAGGGAACTATCAACGTTCAGGTTGCCAGGAGGCCACACACCAGAGGAGACCTTCCACGGCTGCACATTTATCACTGTTGCTTTACCCAAACCATCCACAAAGGGCCATGTCTTGGCTGAACACACTGTCAACATCCATCCAGTGAAACAACAACAACAAAACAGACAAAATCATATGTATTAAGTGGCATAAAAAACAACTAAATCATGGCATAAAAAAAACTTAATCTAAATCATGCATCCTAGGCACAAAGAATGTTAGATTCCCAATTGTCAAGTTCAGAAAAAGACATTACAGATTAAATACTTTAAAAAATTGTATATCATATATATATATATATATATATATATATATATATATATATATTTGTGTGTGTGCCACACAAACACACACACACAAACACACACGCACACACACACACACACACTCACAAAACACCTACCAGTAAATCTGCACAGGGGCCGCCCAGCAACCCCAGACACATGGACATCAACTGTTCCAGAAAGCCTCTGCCCAGCGAGTTCAGCGTGATGGCTGGCAGCTGGTCCAGACCGCAGCACAGCACACGCACAACCGCCTCCTTCATCGCCAGCGTGGCCAGCCGACCCAGCCCCAGAGAGGAACAGTGCGCTGTGACGGATGTGAACAACTGCTGGATGTGAGATTCCCCAAGCTTCTGGTTCTTGTCTTGATGCTGTTGGTCAGCATCCAACAAGCTGTCTATCAAGGCAGACGTTGTCCCTTCAAGCTGGGCAGCCTCCCTGAAAAAAGGATTGCATTGTGTTGTATTGCACTGTGTTGCATTCAACCACGAAAACGGAGCACAGCCGCCTAGAGATGGTGGGGTAAAATTGTTCATGCGCATGAAGGAACACTCATACATATGTGGGAACTGAAGCCTATTAATGCAAAAGAAGTATTGCATTGTTGTGTTGTGTATCATACTGTGTTGCTTTGCATCGCATTGTATTGTATTGTATTGTGTTGTACTGCACTGTACTTCACTATAACTGAACTGGTACTGTAGCTGTGTTGTACTGTATTTTGTTGTACTATTTTCCTGTCCTAACAGGTTTCACTGTGTGAAATTTTGTCTACTCTTCGCAGGCAGAGTAGATTGCCACAGTGCAGTTCCACACTTCCTTTTTTGGCTGTCTGCAAATCAATCTGTTTTATTATCAAAGTGGATTTTTTTTTCTATATGATTTTGCCTGGGACAACCCTTTTGTTGCCATGAGTTCTTTTTCATACACTAAGTGCATGCTGTTCACAGGACTTAGGTTTAACGTATCATCCAAAAGATCAACATCAAGACTATCACTCTAGGTCGGATGGACAGGGAGGGGGTAAAAATTCTAGTTTGTATATGGCACTTGAACCCACAGATGAAGAAACAACGAAATACAAAACACACACACACACACAATTCTAGTTTGTATATGGCACTTGAACCCACAGATGAAGAAACAACGAAATACAAAACACACACACACACACACAATTCTAGTTTGTATATGGCACTTGAACCCACAGATGAAGAAACAATGAAATACAAAACACACACACACACACAATTCTAGTTTGTATATGGCACTTGAACCCACAGATGAAGAAACAACGAAATACAAAACACACACACACACACAATTCTAGTTTGTATATGGCACTTGAACCCACAGATGAAGAAACAACGAAATACAAAACACACACACACACACACAATTCTAGTTTGTATATGGCACTTGAACCCACAGATGAAGAAACAACGAAATACAAAACACACACACACAATTCTAGTTTGTATATGGCACTTGAACCCACAGATGAAGAAACAACTAAATACAAAAAACACACACACACACCACACACACACAAAACGCACACAGACATACACACACAGACACACACACACGCAAGCACACACAAAACGCACGCGCACACACGCACACACACACACACTCAAACGCACACACACACGCACACGCACACACACACACACACACAAAACACACAGAGACACACACAAAATGCGCACACACACACACACAACACACACTTACTCTTGCTGTAGCTCCCCGGTGTCAGACAATAACAGGTGTACCATGGCGCTGATCACCGATACCAGGTGACTCTGGACGCCCACGTCACTGCTAATGCCAGACACCTTCAACAGGTGTGTCACCACCTGCTGAGAAAGCTGGACACACATTGAAAACATGTGTCAAAGCCTGAGATATTTCAGTTCTAATGTGATTTTAAGCCTTTCTCATACATTCATTCAAATTTTCATCAGATGATAAAGCGTATCCAATAGTAATACACTCAAAATGGGTGATTACCATTACACCACCATCTTCTCATAAATGCGAGTGCTGGGCAGGCTACGCATCTCACAATAATGTTACAAACATAAAGTAGGTGACGTCATTCATCATCACTCTCTTATTAGGAATAATTGAGCATCGCTACATCATGTGGTAATCACATGATTTCCTCAACTTTGCACGTTTACCATCTTGACCTTAGGGAACGTGACCATTCTGTATTTTTTTTTGCACTGATTTTTTTTTTTTATCAATGTTTCCAAAGCATGGGGAGCCAGCTACTTCAAGGAGCAAGACACACTACACACTGACAACTGGAGAAGTTGCTGTTTGCACGTTTACCATCTTGACCTTAGGGAACGTGACCATTCTGTATTTTTTTTTGCACTGATTTTTTTTTTTTATCAATGTTTCCAAAGCATGGGGAGCCAGCTACTTCAAGGAGCAAGACACACTACACACTGACAACTGGAGAAGTTGTTGCCTGTTTGAGACTGAGAGCTGGAATGACCTAAATTAGGACGAACACCCATATGCTACAGAACTGATTTTGCACAGTGACAGTGATGACGACAGTGACAGTGATCAATAAGCCTGTTCCAACAGTTTGTGGGCATGTCAAGGCCATTCATCTTCCAGTTTGAGCGTCAGTGAAACTGCTTCAGAAGCAGCACAGAGCACAGCCATAGCAAGGGGAGAGAGGACACACAGGCGAACAGGACAACATGCTGGCTGACTGACCCCATGTCAGCTGTCACTCAAAGTGAAGGGGGTGTGTCAGAGTGCCAACAGCTGTGAGACCGAAGCTCACCGATTTGTTTCCATGGGAAATACATGAACTGGATGACCCATGTGCACCTTAAGACTGACTGCTAAGTTTGAAATGAGAACAAGTATTCAGATTTTTTTTTCTTTTGAGAAAAGGTGTATGAACAAGTGTTTAGATTTTTTTTGCTTTTAAAAGGTGTATGTGTACAATTATACAAATGTAAATGAACCAGAACTGAAGTCAAGGACTGATCGACAGCTCTCCAACTTTCACCAGATGAGAGGGACATATGACATGAGTAAAATCAGCCTACCATTTTCAGCTCAAAGTCTCCCAGCTCGATGTTGACCACAGCCGTTCTAAACAGTAACTGTGTGCTGACAATGTCATAGTGAGGAAGTTCCTTCACAAAATGCAGCAACAGTTTCCTGCACAATAAAGCAGTTTTGTTTTTGTTTTTTTCAAGGAAAACCCCCAGAAGTAAATGTAAAAAATTGGTCATTGTAAAAATAGGTCAACAGATCTTCTGGATCTAGAAAGGATGGATGAAGGAGAGAAACTGACGCAATGTTTGTGTTGGTGTTTGTTGGCGTGCGTGCGTGTGTGCGTGCGTGCGTGTGTGTGTGTGCACGCGCGTGCGCGTTCGAACATATGTGTATGTATGTGCATGCCAGTGTTTATAAATACAAATATGCATACATGCACATTATCTATCTGCATGTATCTCCACAACATAAAAAAGAATTCATGAAAATAAACAGTGTCTGACCACCACACACACACACATTTGCACAGACACGGATACACACATACACACAAACATGACTTCACACACGTACACGAACACATGGATGCAGTCGCACACATGCAAATACAAGCACATAAGCACAATACACACCTACATGCTTTGGACTATCACTCGACTTTCTGAAACACACACACACAGACACACAAACACACATATATGCGAGCACACATATGCACGCACACACACACACACAAACACAAAACTGACATGAGGTTGGTCTGCAGTACTTCACACTGCAGGGGATCTTCGAACTCCAGCACCACCTGCTTGACGGTTTCACACTGTCCCAGCTCCTGGCCAAGAAGAAACACCCAGGTTATCAACTCTTTGGAACACCACTGCATTGTATACACTGTCACACACGTCCATGCATGCACACATATGCATAAACTTACACATGTGTATTGAGAATTGTCCAACACTGTTTTGTTTGATCAAGTTATCTGCGTGTGTGGGGTGGGGTGGGGTGGGGGGGGGTGTGCGGTGCGGGTGTGTGCTGATTATCTGGTTGTGGTTTTCCGCAATTCATCTTTATTCTTATCTTATCTGTCTATTATAATCAATGTGCAGTATAGTAGGCTATGTTTATAATTATATTCAAATAATGTTTCTTAATTCTTTCTGTTTTTACATTAAGAATACTAGTTATTACCTGCAGTGTGTGGATGTATGTATGAAACGATGTATGTGATATTTTTTGCATTTGTATCTTCATAATATTTGTTGGGGCTGTTGTTGGCTTTTACAGTTATGGTCCCCATGTTGTTTACTTGTCTATGTTGTGATAATGCACCTGACCAAATTTCTCCAGTTGGAGATAATAAAGTTATTCTTATCTTATCTTATCTTATCACTGATGACTGCCAAGGAGCATGGATACTGAACAAATTTTGAAACTTGCATGCACACACACACACACACACACACACACACACAAACTTTCATGCACACACACACACACACACACACGAACTTTCATGCACACACACACACACACACATACAAACAATTTCAATGATTTTTTTTTTCAGACTTGGATAGACATTGCATGTGCTTCACCAAAACTTCATTACATGATATACAAATAATGTCCCATCTGATTTTTCACTTATATGTTAAAACATGTCCATCTGCTTCCAAATACTGATTAAAGGTCCCATATTTCATATCAATATTCAGTGAGTTATGGAAACACAGATATATCCAGTGTGCCCGTTCAAAAATGGAAAATGGCTGCCTAAATAGTAGGGTTAACATGACTGTACTCATACAAGCCCACTCATAGATGTATACAAGTGAACATGCTTGTTTCAGCCAACAGAGAATAAAAAACAAAAACAAAAACAACAACGTATTTTAACTTTCAGTTTCAGTTTCAATGAGGTGTCAAAGCGTGCGAACTGATCCATAAACGCTACACCATATCTGCTGTTTAAAGAAAAGAAAAAAAGTAAATGCTTTATCTTTGTATACATCCAACATGTTGATCAACCTTTGAAAGCCTACCCTAAGTATGTGTAAAACATCAACATACAATAAAAAAAATATATAAAAAAGTGTGCAACCACACACACATACACACTGAGATCAGTATGCAAACGCATACACACAAACTAACACACTTGCACACACACTCAGAAACACAAACACACAAGCAACAATGTACAGTCTCACAGACACCAAGGCCCAACCGCCAACCAAGAAGCACACGTGGAGGGTTCAAATCACTCACAGACTGTGGGTGTGCTGGGTCTGTGAGGCCCTGCTTCACCAGCTCCAGGTTGATCTCAAAGACGTCGATCTCGATCCTGGGCCCTGGGCCTTCAGCATTCTCCTCCACTGCTACCATTTCTACACAGAGGTGATATAACATTGATATAACACAGGGCCTTCAGCATTCTCTTCCACTGCTACCATTTCTACACAGAGGTGATATAACATTGATATAACACACAGCCTTCAGCATTCTCTTCCACTGCTACCATTTCTACACACAGGTGATATAACATTGATATAACACACGGCCTTCAGCATTCTCTTCCACTGCTACCATTTCTACACACAGGTGACATAACATTGATATAACACATGGCCTTCAGCATTCTCTTCCACTGCTACCATTTTTACACAGAGTTGATTAACATTGATATAACACAGGGCCTTCAGCATTCTCTTCCACTGCTGCCATTTCTGCACAGACGTGATATAACATTGATATAACACAGGGCCTTCAGCATTCTCCTCCACTGCTACCATTTCTTCACAGAGGTGATATAACATTGATATAACACACAGCCTTCAGCATTCTCTTCCACTGCTACCACTTCTACACAGAGGTGATATAACATTGATATAACACAGGGCCTTCAGCATTCTCCTCCACTGCTACCATTTCTACACAGAGGTGATTAACACTGATATAACACAGGGCCTTCAGCATTCTCTTCCACTCCTACCACTTCTACACAGAGGTGATATAACATTGATATAACACAGGGCCTTCAGCATTCTCCTCCACTGCTACCATTTCTACACACAGGTGATATAACATTGATATAACACAGGGCCTTCAGCATTCTCTTCCACTGCTACCACTTCTACACAGAGGTGATATAACATTGATATAACACAGGGCCTTCAGCATTCTCCTCCACTGCCTACCATTTCTACACAGAGGTGATATAACACTGATATAACACACAGCCTTCAGCATTCTCTTCCACTGCTACCATTTCTACACAGTGGTGATATAACATTGATATAACACACAGCCTTCATCATTCTCTTCCACTGCTACCATTTCTACACAGAGGTGATATAACATTACATAGGGCCTTCAGCATTCTCTTCCACTGCTACCATTTCTACACACAGGTGATATAACAGTGATGTAACACACAGCCTTCAGCATTCTCTTCCACTGCTACCATTTCTACACACAGGTGATATAACATTGATATAACACAGGGCCTTCAGCATTCTCTTCCACTGCTACCATTTCTACACACAGGTGATATAACATTGATATAACACAGGGTCTTCAGCATTCTCTTCCACTGCTACCATTTCTACACAGAGGTGATATAACATTGATATAACACAGGGCCTTAAGCGTTCTCTTCCACTGCTACCATTTCTAATTCAGCAATCTCTTCCACTGCTACCATTTCTACACACAGGTGATATAACACTGACATAACACACAGCCTTAAGCATTCTCTTCCACTGCTACCATTTCTACACAGAGGTGATATAACATTGATATAACACACGGCCTTCAGCATTCTCTTCCACTGCTACCATTTCTACACAAAGGTGATATCATACAGGGTCTTTAGCATTCTTTTCCATTGCTACCATTTTTACACAGAGTTGATTAACTTGATATAACTGAGGGCCTTCAGCATTCTCTTCCATGACTACCATTTCAACACAGAGTTGATATAACACAATGTTAAATCTGAGTACCAAGGCAATGTCATTATAAAAAAAAAAAAATTCTAACTGCAGCAGCAGCAACAACAACAACAACAAAAACAACACCACTGCCAACAACAAGAATATTCATTTTCATAATCAATAAGAAATACACAACCACAATAAGCCACAAACTTACCCGCAACAAGCCACAAAGCGACTCACAACAAACCAAAACAGTTTTACTGTCAACAAGCCACAAACTGACTGTCAACAAGCCACAAACTGTCAACAAGCCACAAACTGTCAACAAGCCACAAACTGACCACAAACTGACTGTCAACAAGCCACAAACTGACTGTCAACAAACCACAAACTGACTGTCAACAAGCCACAAACTGTCAACAAGCCACAAACTGTCAACAAGCCACAAACTGACTGTCAACAAACCACAAACTGACTGTCAACAAGCCACAAACTGTCAACAAGCCACAAACTGACTGTCAACAAACCACAAACTGTCAACAAACCACAAACTGACTGTCAACAAACCACAAACTGACTGTCAACAAGCCACAAACTGACTGTCAACAAGCCACAAACTGTCAACAAACCACAAACTGACTGTCAACAAGCCACAAACTGACTGTCAACAAACCACAAACTGACTGTCAACAAGCCACAAACTGACTGTCAACAAACCACAAACTGTCAACAAGCCACAAACTGTCAACAAACCACAAACTGACTGTCAACAAACCACAAACTGACTGTCAACAAGCCACAAACTGTCAACAAACCAAAAACTGACAGTCAACAAACCACAAACTGCCTCACAACAAACAACAAACTATTTGACTCTCAACAAGCCACAGACTGACTGACAACAGGCAAAAAACACTGACCAACAAGACACAAACTCATAACAAACTACAAACTGACTCACAAGCTATAAACCAACACACAACAACACCACAAACTGTTTCACTCTCAACAAACCACAGAGGGACTCACAACAGGCCGCGAAAACTCACAACAAGCCACAAAATCACAACAAACCACAAACTGTTTCACTCTCAACAAGACACAAATACACTCACAACAGCCCAAACTGACCCACAACAGGCCCAAACTGACTCACAACAAGCCACAAACTGACTCACAACAAACCACAAACTGTTTCACTCACAACAAGCCACAAAGCGCCTCAGTACAAACCACAAACTGACTCACAACAGGCTAAAAACTGTTTGACCCACAAGAAGCCACTATCTGTTTGACTCAAAACAAGCACAGACTGACTCACAACAACACCACCAACTGTTTCATTCTCAACAAACCACAAACGGATTCACAACAAGCCAAAAATTGACTCATAACAAACCACAAACTGTTTCACTCTCAGCAAGCCACAAACGGACTCACAATAACCTGTTACCTGACTCTCAACAAACGACAAAGTGCTTGACTCACAACAAACCACATATTGGCTCACAACAAGCCACTGACTCACAACAAACCACTGACTGACTCGCAACAAACCACAAACTGACTCGCAACAAACCACAAACTGTTTGACTCATATCAAGCCACAAACTGACTTACAACAAACCATAAACAGTTTGACTCACAACAATCACTAACTGATTCACAACAGGCCAAAAACTACATGACTCTCCACAAACCACAAACTGTCTTAACTCACAACAACTGACTCACGATAAACCACAAACTGTTCGACTCTCAACAAACCAAAAACTGTCTTAACTCACAACAAGCTAAAAGTAACTCACAACAAGCCACAAACTGACTGTCAACAAGCCACAAACTGACTCACAACAAGCCACAAACTGACACAACAAGCAACACACTGTCGATGGATCAAAGCACGACATGAGAAGCACTCTGTACCTGCTGAGCAGCGCACAAGCTGGGACAGGAAGCGACGGAAGATGTGTGTGGAGCGCACTTTGGCCGTCTGGAGCATGTGGACCAGCACCTTAAGACACACTGGGTGGAGGCTGCTGCACCCTGCACTGGACAGCAGCCTCAGGAAGCGGTGGGTCAGCCATGTGCAAAACGCTGAAACAGGCACAGCAGGGCTTCTGGTAACGCATTAACTCACTCAGTACGGCCAGTCCTCTTCTCCTCTACACAGACCCCTCGCATGTCCAGTGGGTGTCTCAATGACCCAACCTTTAGCTTCCGTCGTCAGAATTGTGGTATTTTTTGTCAACATTCACCTCTTCAGTATAAGAGCCTTCCGCTTGCAATATTTTGATGGTGGTAATTGGGGTGAAACGCTGTTAACATCGTCTCTTTCGCTGTTCGTATGGAGAGAGTTAACATGCGTCCATCAGTAGGGTTACATGAGCAATCTTAAGTTTGCTTAGGATCAAGAATGTTCCCAAGAGGCAAGACTGTGCCCTGGTGATTTGAAAATGGAAAGGATGCAATGCATGTTCAATAAGCGGGTCCCTGGGACATTATAAAAAAAACACTTCTGGAACAAACACATAAAAATGAGTGAAAACCTGTTTTAGAACATATATAATGGAGTGAAAATTCAGTTTCTCGCTTGAAAAAAGAGTGAAATCCTGTTTTGGAACACATAAAAATGAGTGGAAATCCTGTTTTAGAACACATTAAAAAATGAGTGAAAATCCTGTTTTGGAAACCATAAAAAATGAGTGAAGATACTCTTTTGGAAACCATAAAAAATGAGAGATGATCCTCTTTTGGAATACATAAAAAATGAGTGAAGATCCTCTTTTGGAGCTTCAGTCTGACATTGTGGTCTCGTCTGCTGCAAAGGAAAGTTACTCCTCTTCACAGCGCCTTGGCCCAGAAACTTCAGTGATCATGACCAGAAGGCATGCACTCCTTTGTGCACAGTGATGAAGATTTGATGAGAATGTGAAGAAGATCTGATGAGAATGTGCAGCATCAGTGACCTTCTGAAGGCTGTCTAGAACCCCCTTGAACTATTGTAAGAGAGTCCCTGGGACCCCCAAGATTTATAACTCATCAATAACCCTTGTTCAGTGTGATCAGGATAGGTTATATAATTAACCTGGTGGTCTAGCACAAATGTCACTTCGAGACAGATTACCCACTAGGGCCATTTTGTGCAAAATAGATTCATTTATTTGATTAATCATTTATCATTCATCAATTTATTAACTTATCCATTTTTTATGTATCTATTTATTTGTCTGTTTGTTTATCTATTTGATCCTTTATCTATTTAGCAAAGCATACTGGGGGGTGGTAACTAGCAGCACATACTTTAGTTTTCTCCCCTTCAGCAGGGAAGTAGTTTGCACAGGAGAGAGAATCAGACCCCTGCCAGTGTTTGCATCAGTGGGTCATGGTGTAGTATGTGTAATTAAACATAAAACTTCAAACAACCATTTTCTTGAATATTCATTACTGAGACAAGTATAATTACTATCAACTGATTTTTCTGCGTTAAGTTTATCCTTCTTGCTTGACATAGACCATTTGGTAAAATAAACAAATACCGTTCATGAAATCTTACTTTTTGGATTAAATTTACTTTTTTGCTTGCAAAATTCTGACTGAAAGCTTTCTATACACTCACACACAACCACACACACATACATACACTCACATAAACAGTGAATCAGTCTGAATCAGTGTCCCAAACCTGACCATTCACAGCCACCTAAACAAACAATACATACCATTAACGACCATACCACCTCTTACTTAAAACAACTATGAGGATCAGTCTCACCAATTAATGCCAAACTCCAGAAAACATGCCATAAATACATGACATACCTATGGAAATGTTCTCCTCCGATGTGGGTTCTTTGCTCTTGAACTGCGTGAGGGGTGGAGTGTCAGCCCCTTGTACCAAGACCTGCATGAAGATGTCAGCACTGCTCCCCACAAAGAACTCGCACAGCTGAACAGAGCTGAAACACTCGCTGGAACTTCCCAGGGACTCCAGGTTCCGTGCAGCTTCAACATACATGGTAAAGAGGGTTTGTTGGGTTTCTGTTTTTTGGGGTTTTTTTATTTGTTTTTTGAAATGCTATATAGTTTGGATGGACTTTTACATGTGTGCAAGACAGCATACAATTTTACAAGAATATGAATTCAATGTGTATTGTTTGATGCGCACGTGTGTTTGTGCGTGTCTGTGTGTGTGTGAAAGCATGCGTGCATGTGTGCATACATGCCTATGCATTTGCATGTGAACTTTCCAAAACCAAATTCCACCATATGATGAAAAGTTAACTGAATCAACCCCAGGGAGTTTATAGCCTTGGCAGGATTCCCTATCACAATGATGTGGAAAAATGCAGAAAATATACTGAAACTGACCAACCTTTCCCAAAAATTGATAGGTGTGCACACAACTATAAGTGCTATAGAAGTTAGTTCCCTTCGCTTGTGTTTCATGCATATGTAAGAATGTGGAAACCATTCTAATGAGAAAATTTCTACATCTCAGCACTGCTCAGCGTTTCATGCATATGTAAGAATGTGGAAACCATTCTAATGAGACATCACAGCATTGCTCGGGTGCAGGGTTTGATGAGTTAAAATAAACAACCCACCTGCTTTAATACAAACATGATGTACTGTTATTTCTGTCACACAAATTTTCACTGTTTCTCAAGTTAATTACTCACCATTATCAAGATCCAACAGAAAGTTGTCCACCAGTTCCACAATCGCTCGCCGGTACCAGAATATACTCTGCTCCTTTTCTGCATCTCTCTGAAGCCTGAAGACATTATTTTTGTAAGATACATGCGCGTTCCCTCTCTCTCTAGACCTAGAATTACAGTAGCATCAATATGTGAATGTGTGTGTGTGTGTGCACGTGTATGTGTGTGTGTGCATGTTGGGACAGAGGGTGTTTTAAAAAAACAGTGCTAATGTCATTCTGATATTTAAATTTGCGAAACAATTCACTCCCAGTGTCACACACACACACACACACACATGCACATACGCACACACATGCACATACACACACATACACCCCCACACACAAACTCACTGTCTCTCCTCTCTCCACACACACACACACACACACACACACATGCATACATTCATAAACATGATCATTTTCTCATCATTCTCACTTCTTAACCTATTGTTATGGTAACAGCACCTACTGTAAAGATTTCAACATTCACAATGAAAAGAGAATGAAGTACGAATGGCAACCAAAATTGTCATTTGATGGACACAAATTTAGGTTCACAATAAAATAATGTTGGGCAAACCTTAACACAATTTGTTGAACACTCTTGGACATCGTGTAGAAAATGGCTTCAGCTCTGAAACAAGATCATGTAATTACCAAACGATAATTTGCATGTATATATACACAACTCACAAGTGCACAAATCAAACTGGTTACTGAAAACAGACTGTCATCCTGGTTTCGAGTCTGCAGTCAATGCTGTGTTCCATTTCAACTTCCTCTTGATAGTAAAGTTAGCCAGTATAATGATTCATGCTGGATTTTAAGTGAATTTTAAGATCTATGCAAAGCCGAGTGCAGAAGTACACAGTTTGTAAGCTTATAATCTCCTGAGATTATATCAATAACAAAAGGTGAATAGTGTATCAATGGATTTATGACCCGGTCTATATTTCAAATATATTCATGGGTCCATACACTGATTTTTCAAATACGTTTATTGGTACATAAACACATTATCTTTAGCCATGTTGCTCCTGGTCTCTGGAACCAGAAAATGTCAAGCACTGAAGCAGAGTGACTTGCAGTGCTACCTGTGTTTAACATTTTCTGCAGCTGTTGTTGTAAATTTACATGAATGGACTTTGAGCTTTCTCCCTTGGGATGTTTCTTGCTTGTTTCTCTCATTATTATTATCATTAGTAGTAGTGGTGGTGGTGGTGGTAGTAAAAGTACTATCATTATTACTGTTGTTGTTATTATTATCATCATCATCATTATCAATATTATTATTGTCATTTATTTATATATTTGATTATTTAATTATTCATTTACATTATAAACTCTCCTTGATTTACGGGCTTATTCATTATTGTAACCTACTTGTTTATATTTGAAGGCCGTTTTACATGTTTTTAGTAATTTCTTATAACGAGTGTGAAATGGAGTCTGATGGCGGGCGCATGGATATTTGATGCAGCTAAGATTGTGTGCATTTGAGTGTATGCAAATCAGCTGAATGGCTTATGTACCTCTATATTTGTACTGTATAGGATTTAACTGTGTGCCACCACACCAAGCATCTCCTTTCAAAGACAATAAGTTATCTTGTGATCTTGTACTCCCTAATTAATTCGAGTTCTATGCTGATGCAAGCTGATGGGTTGCACAAGCAGCAATGGTTTGGGATTGTGTACCTTCACTTTGTCTAACCAAAGTAAAGTTCTGTACAAGTATATTTGTTGTTTGATACGCCAAACTCTATTGTCAAGCAGATCCTTATTTATGATTCTGATCTCCGAGTCTCAGCCTACTTGTTACTGCAGTCTTTTGTTATTCAGTCACAATTTGAACGATTGATAAATCTATACATTTGTTCTGTTCTCACCTGTCATCATGATTATATAAAATGTCAGATTTCTCTGCCTTGTTGGAGTAGTATCTACACAGGACAGGAATCAGACCCCTGCTGAAGTCTGCACCAGTGGGTCACGGTAAAGTATGGTTCATTCTACACTGCCGATAAATAATCAGTTTGTTTATCAAGTTTCACTTTCAATGTTACTAAAAATATAAAAAATAAAAATCATCTAATAAGCCTATACCATCCTCCTACCTTTACCCCTCTATATTTTTCACTTTTTTTCTAATTTTGTTTTGCTGAAACCATCCCCTCTGACCTGTTCAAAGAGTGTTTGAATATAAATACCTAGGGACTATTATTAATCATAAGCTGAACTTTAATTCTATAACAAATGTTATACACAAAAACTGTCAGTCTCACACTGACCTATTGTCTGCAGAAACTCAGAAACATCAGAGTAACTTTAAAGAATTCCAGAGATGTTACAGATGCTTTATTGAATCTGGTTTTGTTTGTTTGTTTTTGTTTTTGTTTTGTTTGTTTGTTTGGTTGGTTTTGTTTTTGTTCTTTTATATACTTGTATAAAGGTCTTGCTGTAAAAAATAAGAATATGCTGAATAAGATCGCGAATGTGTGCAGCAAGCTTATAGTGTGTGACACTGCAATTTAAATGAAATATACAATAACAATGTCTGAGTAGAACAGAAAGCCATGTGTATAACAAGCAACAGCAGCCACACTGGTAAATCATTATCAACTTCTAGTTTTACTTTCAGGCAAATGCTTCAATGCCCAGAACAAACAGAACTAACTTAGTAAATACAGCTTTATTCCAAGATTAATTCAACTGCAATTGTGATTGGTGATTTTGTGATTCCACAGAAAATATGCTGAAATATATATGTATGCATGATATTAGCATTACATTTTATTTTGAACATACTGAGCACCACATTTAATTAGAATGCCTATGTTAATCATGTTATACCTTTAACTGTGATTATTGCATTTTTACAGCTGTGATCATTGTACGTGTGGTTTACTCTAATTTAACAGTTTAGTATATTGTAAGTCTAGTCATTCTTCTGTGATTATCCCATATATGTGAATGTGTTAATTGTCATGATTTTGGGTTTAATATAAGTCAACATTAATGCATTCTAAATTTAACACATTGCTTGACTGTTGATTTTGGTGTGCAGGTTGTTTTACACCAAAAACGTGACAAAGTAATTGGAGTTAATAATGATTTTTGCATTCTCCCACCAAGTCTATCAAAATTAATGGCAATATCGACATTTCTTCTTCTTCCGGATGGTGCCAGGGTCAACCAGTTGACCATTATCGCCATTTTGTGTTCTTTCCATTCACTTTAGTTCCGAAGACAGAAAACTTGTAAAATGCGTTTAAATAACATTATTATAATCTTTACACACACAGACTCTACATTTCTTCCCCTGTCGAATGACGCGAAGAAAGCCAGTCAAAGAGTGGAGGGGGAGAAACGTCGAGCATATATGTTACAATGTTATTAACCAATTTACAATTTTTTCTTCGTCTTTTTAACTGTAAAAGTACCAGAAACAAATGTGGATACTGCCGAATTAATCAAGTTCTGTTTCATGTTCTGTGTATCAACTTTTCTGTCACTTTCAATGTATCGACTGTTTAAGTGTTATATATTTTATTTTCCGTGATCGTATTCCAGCAGTCAGCACAAGTGCTTTCTCACCTTGATGAGCAACTGAACTGGAAATAATGAAACAAAGTGTTCTCTCTTTTACAACTATTCAAAACTCAAGTCATTCAATTCGCCATGCTCTAAAACTTCGCTTTCTTCAACAAAAATAACTTTCTGTTTCCTCATGCGATCCCTTTTCGTCGTCTTGATTGGCGCGGCTAACATTTATTATCTCCATTCGGAAGAGTTGCATCTTCTTGCAGGAAACGAGTCGAATTTCTACAACCCTGTGGTTTACCGCTGTGGTGCTGAGTGCGCGCTTACATACGCGCGTTTTTTTTTGTTTTGTTTTTTTGTTTTGTTTTGTTTTTTTCAAGGCCTGACTAAGCGCGTTGGGTTACGCTGCTGGTCAGGCATCTGCTTGGCAGATGTGGTGTAGCGTATATGGTTTGTCCGAACGCAGTGACGCCTCCTTGAGCAACTGAAACTGAAACTGAGTGCGCGCGCGCGTGAGAAAGAGAGAGAGAGAGACAGAGAGAGAGAGAGAGAGAGAGAGAGAGAGAATCTATGGAAGATTCAGTTACATTCAACATACACACACACACCGGCTGACTCGGACACACACACACACACACAATATATATATATATATATATATATATATATATATATATATATATATATATATATATATATATATATATTATACCCTCACTCCTTTTGGCTTGTTTGTCTCGTCGTCAGTTTTCTGTCCATGAAAATGTGTCCTGTGTACTGTATGTGTGTGTGTGTGTGTGTGTGTGTGTGTGTGTGTGTTGAATGTAACTGAATCTTCTATAGATTCTCTCTCTCTCTCTCTCTCTCTCTCTCGTTACAGATACAGTAAATTTGATGTTAATGATTTGATTTGCCCATTATGCCAGAAAGACAAAGAAGACGAAGTGCATTTTGTTTTGAGCTGCTCGGCTCTTAAGGAGTTAAGAGAAAGATATATTCCAGCCAGATATTTCCGACAACCTTGTACATTCAAGTTGTGCTTATTGATGTCGTCCAAAAGGCAAAATGATGTATGGAATTTGTCCATTTTCTTGCACAAAGCGTTTAAATTTAGAGAAATTGTAACCTCATAATGTGTTTTGCAAATGTATCTGTGTTTCATGTGATTTCATGTGATTTTGGTTTTCTCGTGTTTATTCAAACAAATGTGACGTAACAAATGTTGTTTGTGTACCCCTTCATAGGGGCTATGGCCTGATGAATAAATCATCCGTATCCGTATCCGTATCTCTCTCTCTCTCTCTCTCTCTCTCTCTCTCTCTAATTCTTAGATTCGTTCAATCCTGTGGAGTGACGGGGAGCTGTTCTACAGACTAAACATAATCATTTCATTCTGATTTTGAGAACATGATGAATTAGATGGACAGAGAGAGACATTCTGAGAGCGTATATGCAATAGGATGTTGTCCTCAAAATTGAACAGACTGCATTCTGAATCTGAATTTTAAAACAGGGGGAATATTGAGTTGACTCCTATTAATTTTATCTATCTATCACACACACACACACACACACTACTGAGTATACATAATGTTCATGAAAAGTGTGCGTGCGTGCGTGCGTGCGTGTGTACGTGTGTGTGTGTGTGTGTGTGTGTGTGTGTGATGTATTTTTCCAAGTCACTGATTATTAGATTCGTTCAATTCTGTGGATGATAGGAAGCTGCCTGAGGACTAAACATGTACATTCTGATTTTGAGGATGAATTAGATGGACAGAGAGAAACAGAAAGGCAATCTATAGGCAATAGGATGCTGATTTCAAAATTGAACAGATTGCGTTCTGAATCTGATGAAGAATTCCACATGAGGATTACTAACTCAGAATGATAAACACATATGAGAGACTGAAGGAGAGTGAGGTGGCAAGGGACAGGTATGAGTCAGCTGATTGTTGAATATTATTGGAATATAGGTAGGTGAAACTGAATCTTGCTTATTATAGCAAAGGGCAGTAATCTGCAAGGAAATGTATCATTTTGTGTGTGTGTTGTTGTTTCTATGACAACGAGAAACTTTGGTAATTACAGCATACTGATTTATGCAAAAACAATGTAGTAAATGAATTTATGGGTTATAAAATGATAATAAATCATTAATGGTCAGAGTATCAAAAATTGATGAAAATTAATAATGAAACATGCAAAGAATTGGTCGTTGATGTTACGCATGGTGTTGATAGTTTGCTTGGGTGGCATTGCAGTTGAAGCACTTATCAAGATATAGGTGTGAGTTACGGCGATCTCTGCGGTTATCACTGGCAGTAATCCTACTCCTTTGATCTCTGGAGGAAAACATGTGGTCTGCATTCCTTTTTGTACTGTTTGTGTACAGCTTATGGTGGTCAGATTATACCAGGCGTAGGATTGGTGCGGGATGGGGGTGAAAGGTCATAGTAGGACAGGATGGGGTCTAATTCTGCACACTTATTCTGCCACGCGAATGTCTGCCAGTATTGCACGAATGCAACACAACAAATCATACCTGCACAAATATATATATATGCAGCAACTCAGCGCCTCACCGGCCACCTTACGTTTCACTGAACCACGCTGCCCATCAACCACAGGTGTTCCAGCCTATAGCATTATCCCTTCACGCCCAGTAGTCACGCCTCCCTCACATAAATCAAACTCAGTCTGAAACGAACGGCTGGTAGTGCATTTGTATTTCTTTTTATCACAACAGATTTCTCTGTGTGGAATTCGGGCTACTCTCCCCAGGGAGAGCGCGTCGCTATACCACAGTGCCACCCATATATATTTTTTTTCCTGCCTGCAGTTTTATTTTTCCCATCGAAGTAGATTTTTCTACAGAATTTTGCAAGGAACAACCCTTTTGTTGCCGTGGGTTCTTTTACGTGCGCTAAGTACATGCTGCACACGGGACCTCGGTTTATCCTCTCATCCGAATGACTATCGTCCAGACCATCACTCAAGGTCTAGTGGAGGGGGAGAAAATATCGGCGGCTGAGCCGTGATTCGAACCAGCGCGCTCAGATTTTCTCTCTTCCTAGGCGGACGCGTTACCACTAGGCCATCACTCCATTAGTGGTCAGTAGCCGTCAGCAGCAGTCACCACTGCTCACCTTATGGTCCCGGGACATTGTATGACATCTCTCTCTCGATCGGTCTTTCTCACACGTCAGAATAACGACATCATGTGACGTACACTCACACTACCAGCTCAGACAACTTGAATCCATCATCACAACTTGGGCAACAAATATGTGTGCGTGATTTATTGATTAAAAAAAAAAAAAAAAAAAAATATATATATATATATATATATATATATATAAACTTAATATCATATCAAAACGCAAACAAACAAACAACATTCTTTCAAACATGTTGCATCTAGATTTGTACATGATCACAATGACAAACGTACTGTGTACGAATTCTGACAAATTCATCTTGAATCATTGCACTCGACTTTGTGTGTCTGCTACTCATCGTTCTGAGTGATCTTTGTTTGACGTGTGCCCGCCACACTGGAGTTCTGACTGCCTGAAAGTTTGGATCTGGAGCGAGTCATCAGCTGATGCAACGTGGCCCTGAAGCGAGACCCCATGGTGTAATAGACAAAGAAATTGATGGCAGAGTTGACACACAGCAAAGCGTTCATGACTGCCTCCGTCACCAACACCAGACTGCACCATTTACCCCACGCCCGGAACTCGGGGATGAAGAAACGACACCACGCTCTCAGCACACGAGGACTGACGCAGGCGATATAGACACAGGATATGATGATCAGCATGTACGTCACCGCTTTCTCCTTCCGGTTGATGACGTCAGTACCGCCACCTCTTGCCGCGTCATTTCTCCACGTGGTGGCACGTTTCAGTTTGAGGGCAGTGAGCGACGTGGCGGCTGTTGTCAGGATGAGAGAGAGGGAGGGAACGAGGGAGGAAAAGACAAAGGCGTCAAGAGTATCCATCAGGATGGGATTGTCCTGGTAAAGCTTGGAAGGAATGGCGTAAAGCAAGGGTCTTGTTTTCACGCCTCTTACGTACGCACACGTCACGTCGTATTTGAACGCTAGAAACTGATTGCCTGTTGGGAGATGTGAGAAATACATTCAGTGATGATCAGAAAGTTCTGAAATAAACAACTAACATTAAACATGTAGATAACAGTATTCACATAGGTCATCACCGAATATCACAGACATCGGTCAATAGGACCAGGAGATCATATCACATTTTAGTGCTACATACTGGGTCCATGTCAACAGAAAATGTAACTGTTGTGAAATTTGTATGCCACAAATTGTGATAGACACAATTGTCAAACACACTTCACATAGAAAGATAATGGGCAAAAAGTATATGAAGGTAAAAGATAAAAATCTGCCTCTTCTTCTTCTTTTCATTCATTTTTTCTTCGTGTGTGTGTGTGTGTGTGTGTGTGTGTGTGTGTGTGTGTGTGTGTGTGTGTGTGTGTGTGTGTGTGTGTTGTGTGTGTGTGTGTGTTGCGAACTCAGTGAGGTATATCAAAAGATTTCAGTTTGAAGGAATGAATACAACATGGATTCGTATCTATCGTCTAATCCGAATGACTAGCATCCAGACCACCACTCAGGTCTATAATGGAGGGAGAAGGGTAAACATCCCGGTCAGTATGGAGGACTCGGACTCATGGATAATCACTTTGTAGTCAGGCACATGACAACCAGGCCAACGCTTCACACTATCCATACCGAACTAAACTGAACTGAACATCTTTTCACCTTCTTCTCATCATATTCAAAGTATTTACTTATTTGTCTATTTTGTTTAATTATTCTGTTACATTTCATGTTAACATTTTACGCAACCCCTTGGGTGAGCTCTCAAGACCTAACCAGTGCATTGGGTTAATCGAAGATCAGGCATATGCTCTTTCTCTTCTTTCCTTTTAAACAGCAGATGCGGTGTAGCGTATATGGACCAGTCCGCACGCTTTGACACTTTCTTGAAACTGAAACTATGGGACTCCCAACCCGTGGAAATTAGCTTCCTAGTCGTGTGCATCACCACCAGGCTGGTGCTTAACACCAAACCAAACTAAATGGAATTGAAAATCTTCGAATGGTGAGTGCTTTGATTAAGGCAGCCGTCGGCTGGCAGCCTGTTGTGCAAATGACTCTGCGTTTGTAAAGCGCTTAGAGCTTGGCCAACAGCAAAGTGAGAGCTGTATGATCAATGGTTTTTCCATTGCAATGGGAAGTCATTTACAGCTTAGTCTTTTGTGAAGGGTGCAATAGCCGAATGATTAAAGCGCTGGACTTTCAATCTGAGGGTCCTGGGTTCGAATCTCGGTGCACCTGGTGGGTAAAGGGTGGAGATTTTTACGATCTCCCAGGTCAACATATGTGCAGACCTGCTAGTGCCTCAACCCCCTTCGTGTGTATGCGCACGCAGAAGATCAAATACGCACGTTAAAGATCCTGTAATCCATGTCAGCGTTCGGTGGGTTATGGAAACAAGAATATACCCAGCATGTACACACCCGAAAACGGAGTATGGCTGCCTACATGGCGGGGTAAATAAAAAAAACAACCAAAAAACAACAACAAAAAACGGTCATACACGTAAAATGTTACATGTCTGTCTGAGTGTGTATGTGTGTGCGTTTGAAATCTGATTGAATGACACAGGAAACGAATGATGAGCGCCCAGTGGCAGCCGTCAGTCGGCTCTACCCAGGTAGGCAGCCTGTGGTGCAAATGTCCCCGTGTATGTAAGCGCTTAGAGCTTGGTCTCTGATCGAGGATAGGCGATATATAAGTATCCACGTCAATCAGTCAGTCAAGGACTATGAATCTCAAACTAGGAGGCAAGATTGCTGTGGCTCTTAGTGCTGCAGCCTTGGGAACCATCCCCAATGCCAGCTGTCCTCAAACATTCTTGGCCGAGAGAGTGGGGATGTAACTTGGGCAAGACACTCTCCCCTGTAATCAATTTATAGCCCAGACAGTTGGGACAGCAGTTGTCTCTTCTGCTGTTCTGATGGTCATTAAGTCGGACACGACTGACTATCATACACAGAGTTTGGTCTTTGGCTGTAGAAAGGCGCTACATAAGTATAGAGGTCGGTCTCTGACTGAAGATAGGCGCTACATAAGTATATATATATATATATATATATATATATATATATATATATATATATATATATATATATATATCTTTTCCTCTTTTTTTTCATTAAAAGAAAAAATCTCTTCACCTCCGAAAACCAAGAAGCTGACGACAAGGATGACCAGCCCGGTCTGACGGGCACTCGGCAGGCGAGCAGCACGCAGAGGCCACGTGACGCACACCCACCGGTCCACGGCGATGACGATGGAGATGAGGTTGGTCACCAGCAGGAAACCTGCAGAGACGTACAGCAGGCGGTAGCGGATCAATGACGTCAGCCACACGTTGTAGGCCCAGGCGGGACTGATGACGTAAGTCAGGGTCTTGCTCATGTAGCGCACTGCCATTGACGTCAGCGCCAGCAGGTCTGCCAAGGACAGGCTGACGACCGGTCATTGGCAAACAAAAAAAAATTAATGTTAAAGAATGGATTGGATTGGGTTTTCCATTGGTTGTGACGAATGATAATTATGATATCAGAGAGAGAGAGAGAGAGAGAGAGAGAGAGAGAGAGAGAGAGAGAGAGAGCTCTCGTAGAGAATGCTTGGTCAAACACAAAAAATGTAAACAACAAGTAAGTGCAGTCAGTCAGTAAGACAGAGACAGTTCAGTGTGTATGGATCAGACTGCACGCTTGGATGATTCTTTGGTACTAAAAGTGACTGTGAAACTGATACATCACATTACATTACAATACATTGCATTGCATTATTCCTAAAGCACAGCCGATGTCACCGATCTCTGCCCGTGATAAATGACAAGGAACTTTCACAGCATCAAAAGCTTTGTGCTCTCCATTTTCCAAGTCAGTCATCACGAGTAGTCATCGGGGAAATGACCCGAAACGTGTTCTAACCATTCGTTAATTAAACTCGGTTGATTTTCTACACTGAATCACGGCATTTCATCAAATATAAGCCTACATGACGTCACATTATTATCAACCTTCGTCGTGTCTCGTGTTCAAACTCACATGGAGTACCTTCTGGGTGACCAGTCACCCATGGCATTTATATAGGCGTTTAGCTTACTATACCGTGCCAGACTTCATGGGTGACCAGTCACCCATGGTTTATCATTATCAAGAAAAACATTCATCAGCGTCATTTTGGAACACATTCTCTGAGGATATTTGCCCCAGCATTTTTTTGTTTGTTGTTTTTTGTTTTTTGGGGGGAGGGGGGGGTTGTTAAGTTTTCGTGTTTTGGGGTGTGTTTTTTTCCAGTCTCGTTTCACAAGACTTTCATAACACCGAGAAACAAGCGTCTCTCGTGTTCGATGGTTGGAGACAATAAACAAGATGTGGCTTCATGCTAGCAGACTGTCCGAATCAGGTTTCGAAAATGTCAGGCAGAGGACGCTGTCTGTTGGGAACACGACCTCGTTTGATGAATCTCCGCAGGCAAAGGTAGTTGGGTAGAGAAGCTTCAGCTGGGATGGTACTGACTGTCGCTAGTTACCCGACACTCCCCAACCTTACCACCTACCCCCTTTCTCCGAATAAGAGGAAGAATAACGGCTGTTAAAGACATGGGCAGTAGAGAGCAAGTTTTGGGAGACGAAAACAACTTGGTGTCAGTGCTAAGAATCTCCAGAACTGTTCGGTGATTTATACATTGAATTCAAGCTTTCAACAGAACTTTTTTTTTATTTTTATATAAAACAGAAAGAAAACAAATGACAACACAAAACACAAACAACAACACGGACAAAAATAAACAATAACAAACCACATAATACTTTATCACGAAATCTGTTTAAGAATGACAAGGAGAGTACATTTGAAATTATATAGATAATTAAATACTTTTTTTTTTTCGACGCCCAGGTTTTCTTTCAAAGGAGAGTGTTAAGGTCTTCTGAGACTGACAACAGAGCATTCAAATGACTCACAACAAAACAATTTCTAAATCAGGTCAGTGTAAAAGTGTTGTGACTTGTATTCATAACATACATACTGGTCTGTTTACCTACATTCCTACAGGAATAACGCAAACAGCAAATACAAATTTTGACATGTATGCCCTTGTCAGTACGTGAACAGTGCACGTTTTCAACTGATCGTAGTACTGGATTTCCATCGTATATAAACTAGTGTGCAATACTTATTAACATATTAGGAATTATGTGAACATACTTTGTTTCAGTCTTAGACATTTTCGAGTTTAATTTACATATGCACACATCATTTTAACAGCAGATTTTCCAGTATTGTGGTTGGTCTAAAAACCAACAAACATCAAAGAACGGTACTAAAAACTGAACAAAACTGATTTTATGCATGCAACAAATGTCTTTTCCTTGCCAAAGAAAATATCATGGATCATTTCAATGGGACCCATGAAAATCAATGAACAATTGTTTAAAGCCATACAGGAATTCATAATAGGTTAATTAATAAAAAATGTGTTTTAGCTCGTAGGTGCATTTGATGGAAAAGAGAGCACTGTTTTGAAGAGAGGTAAAAAAAAAAAAAGGGAAAAACAACAAAACAAACAAAAACAGTCTAATAACATCATCTTAGATGAACAGACTATATGTTTTGCAGCCGTAGACCGAGTGGTGATATTATAAAGGGGTTACAAAAGAATTACTGATTTACTGAATTAAAGAGTATGAAGATGAAAGGATAGAAAAGATCCGTGCATGGGACAAAGACATATAGAGGCCAGTCACAAAGAGTTTTGCTATTGTTTTATTACAATATTATGAGAAGTAAAGAAGAAAAAGAAGAAAAGAAAGATGGGAGGACAGTGAAGTAGAATAGGCTTTCATTCAAATTTCAGATGGCATCACGCATTATGAGTGAGTTATTGAAGACCGGCAGGTTAGATGCGAAAAAAGCATCTGCTATGGCTTGTGTGTGAAGCAGTAAACGTAGCCAGCTGAGCACTTGGCTACATCTACCCCCATCTTTTGAAATCCATCGTCCGCGATGGTTAATTAAAAGTAATTCTTCTGAGCAGACTTTTATGAGCATCAACCAAGAATCAGAGAGCAGGTAAAGGCAGATGATTGGCCTGATACAAAGCAAAACAAAATTTTGAATGACTGCAAGATTCTCAGGAACAATACCCTGCCTCTACAATCAAAGTGGCATTAGCCAGATTAAGTTATGGGTTTGAACTTAGTCTAATGCATCCTAACTCAACTTTGAACAGTTTGATGTAGAGCAAGTGTCCAAAAAGATTTATGAAATATGAAGGTGGAAAGCAGACATACTTTGCATTGCTTAAACCATGTGACAAGATCACACGTTAAGCAAGAAGAGGAATAAAAAATAAAAAAAATAAAAAAAATAAAAACCCGAACCAACAACCCAAGCCTATAAAACATGAATTATGCACAAGTATCTGAAATGAAAACAGAATTATAGCATGAACAGGAATGTTAAATAATATAATAGCACTGTTTCAGTTTCACCTAGGGGTAGGAGCTGGTAGTGGAGGTGGCTCTGGTGCAGCTGGCATGATGGAGGCCCTGGCCGGGTTTTGGCCTGGGCCTTAGCAGCCACACCTCACTGTCATTGTCACTAATGTCAGTGTCAGTGTCTGACGCCTTGCTGTACTGGCAGTGCAGTGGGGTTGGGTCAGTGGGCACGACAGCAGGTGGTGGTTTTAGGCTGCACCGCTGCTGTCTGGGGCTGACTACAGGTAGGAACACCTGTGGGACCACAGCATTACGTGTGGTGCTGTGGCAACTCCATCGCCGCCTGAGTCGTTTTGGAGCTGGTGTAGCTGGCATTGGGGACTGAAGCTGTTGTTGTCGCAAGCTGCTGACTTCAGCTGTCAGTGTAGACAGCTGGGCCTGCAGGTGGACAACAGTGGTGTTGTCTAATCCGGGCAGGTGTCGCAGGTTTCACTGTCCTCCCGCACCCATTACTGGGCCTGCTTCTTTTTTGCCTTGAAGGTGGTGTTAGGGTGGTCTCGTATGAAGCACCTGACATCACGCCTGAGTGTGGCTGGTTGAAGACCTCTGGTGAAGGTGTCGTGGAGGATGGTCGTTGGCACCTGCATCACCCCATCTTCAGCCTTGTTGACCTTGGTCCAGAGGTACTGAAGATGGGATGAGTACTCTGCCGCTGTCTCCTTGGGCCACTGCTGCCTGGTGAAGAAGGCAGCAGCAAGGGCTGTGGCATCCTGCTGTGCTGCTCTCCCCAGTTCTCATCAAGAACTGCAAGGATCTTGGCTGGGGTGTCCACTTTGGTCACTGGCAGCCTGACGATCTCCTGGCGAGCTCTGCCAGCAAGGGCTGAGATCAGCCAGAGAGAGGCTGCGCATCATCCAGGGGCTGCAGTTGAAGAATCAGTCTGGCCTCCCAGATTAAGTCGTCAACCTCTCTGCTGGTTTCCTCTCCAGACAGCATCGCGAGTTTGGGCAGGAAGTCGTTTGGTTGGGCCATGTTGCTTCGAAGACGTTTCTTTCGTGGACTTGTTAACATGCTGCACTGTCTTCCCTCTTCTCCTATGTTAAACTATCCTTATGTGACTGTTGATACAACCTCTTGTCCTGTATTACCCTAGCTCAGAGCACCAAGTTGTAACAAAGTAAGTGGTAAGGGGCTTTAGTTTTCATGATAGATTTAAAGAATTAAAACATCCCTGCTTGCAAGCACCAAATGTAAACAACAGAGTGGTAAGGGTGGTTTAATTTGGAATAGATTTTGATAATAGGATGGATTAATGATAATAGGATTAATTAAAGAATTGAATTAAAAGGATATTTTTTGGAACAAAATCCTGGATCAATATTCTGTTGGATCAAAATCCTGTTGGCGACGCCACTTTTGTAACTGTGCGTGAACCGAGTGGTATATTATAAAGGGGTTACAAGAGAATGACTGATTTACTGAATTAAAGAGTAGGAAGATGAAAGGATAGAAAAGGCCTACGCACAGGACAAAGACATACAGAGGCCAATCACAAAAGGTTTTGCTATTGTTTTATTACAATACCATGAGAAGTAAAGGAGAAAAAGAAGAAAAGAAAGATGAGAAGACAGTGTGGTAGAATTGGCTTTCATTCAAATTTCGAATGGCGTCACGCATTATGAGTGAGTCATTGAAGACCGGCAGGTAAGATGCGAAAAAGGCGTCTGCTACAGCTTGTGTGTGAATCAGTAAACGTAGCCAGCTGAGCACTTGGCTACATATAGATGAATAAATGAACGACCGTAAAAAGAAAAGACATGGGGAAACGTTTCTAACAATAGTGATAGTGGGATTCTCAATTTTCTATGATCCATGTGTTTTGTTTGATATTATCATTAATGAAGCAATATCTTTCAGTCAGTTTCCACAATGCAGTCTTTTTTCCCCCTAAACTTGCACTGAAGCCGAAGATCGAGACTGTGCCGCTCCAAACTGAAAGTGCTGCCTGGCATCAATGCTGGAAACTACCGATGCTGCAAAGGCACGACAATTCATCTCAGGCGTTGAGCAGATCCTTTTCAGTTCTGTCTCACAAAAAACGCAGAGACAAATGACAGACCTTGCTCTCTGTAACGTGAAGTAATGCCATTGACACATTCGGTGAAAAGAAAAGAAAGAATGCAAACTGGCAGAAAGCGAGTCTTGCCGATATAGGACCGGTGACCGCTGTAACAAGGGCTGCCCATAATTATCGCCACAAACAGAATCCAAGGACAGAAAAGCAAGGCTCAATGTGTGCAGTCAACGCTGAGATTCCTAGCACCGATGTACTGAAGAGGGTGAGTTCTACAAATCAGTCCTCAGCAACAACGTCTCAGAGGGCTTGGTGGTGTTCGGATGAGGGAAAAGGGGCGAATTCCCAAAGATCTTTTTACAGTCCAACTTGAAACTGGACCTCAAGCTGTCAGCTGTCCGCTACAGAGACGAATGGAAAAGACATCCGATTTCCCTTCAAAACGAAAAGAAAACGAAACAAAAGCAAACTAAATAAAACCAAAATAGGAAGACATCGCCGAGAACTGGGCTGTGTAGAGAGACAATGAAGGACGGGATTAAACGAACCAATGAGAAGTGAAAAATACAACGGGTCTAGAAGGGGCGGCCCAGGAAAGTGTATTGTATTGTATTGTGTTACTTTTTGTCACAACACATTTCTCTATGTGAAATTTGGGCTGCTCTCTTCGGGGAGAGCGTGTCCCCGCACTACAGCGCCACCACCTTTTTTCTGTCTCAAGCGTATTTCTTTTACTGGCGAAGAGGAGTTTTGCGAGGGAAAACTTTCTTGTTGCCAGGGTTCTTTTACATGCGCTTAGTGCACTCATCTACACATGGGACCTTGGTTTACCGTCTCATCCGCATGTATGTGTGTGTCTAAAAGATGTGTGTTTTTAAGGAATGTATTTCTTTTTAATCTAAGCATTATTTACTTGATAGTTTTATTGTTTGGTGGATCATATTTTCTTATTCATTCTGTGAACGCATTGGATTGAGCTGTTGTAATGTTTATATCTGGCTCGATGATGTAAGGGGCTCTGAGCAGCATTAGTACTGGATATCGCGCCATAGAAAAGTTATGAATTATTATTATTATTATTACTAGCGTCCAGGCCAACACTCAAGGTCAAGTGGAGAGGGAGAAAAGAATCTGGCGAGAGTGGGGTTCGAACCTCGCACGCTCAGATTCTGTCACTTCTTATGCGGACACGTAACCACTGGACTGCCTGTCCCCCTGTCGCTGCCGACTCACTTCCATCAGAACTATCAATACAGTAGTGCAGCAGGGACTGACACTCCAGGCGCTTAAAGCCTCCGTTTCGACTGTACGTGTCTCTTTCCAGTAAAACTTGGCATACTGGCAGCGAAAATAACACTATTTGTTTCCAAGGGAAAATGGATTGCTGATGTGTATTAATTTTGTTTGTTAGCTCGTGTGGGCTCTTTGTGTTTGTTTATTTTTTGACATCACTCTTGTTGCGTGTCAAAGGATGTTCATTGTAATTTTTCAATGCAGCACATGGAATAAACTTCTTGCCTTGCCTTGCCTTGCCTTGCCCTGCCTTGCCCTGCCTTGCATTGCTCTGCCTTGCCTTGCCTTGCCCTGCCTTGCCATGCCCTGCCTTGCCCTGCCTTGCCCTGCCTTGCCTTGCCTTGCCTTGCCTTGCCTTGCATTGCCCTGCCTTGCCTTGCCCTGCCCTGCCTTGCCTTGCCCTGTCTTGCCTTGCATTGCCCTGCCCTGCCTAGCATTGCCCTGCCTTGCCTTGCCCTGCCTAGCCTTGCCCTGCCTTGCCATACCTTGCCTTGCCCTGTCCTGCCTTGCCTTGCCCTGCCTTGCATTGCTTTGCCTTGCCTTGCTTTGAATCGCCTTGGGTTGCGTCGCGTTGCGTTGCCTTGCCTTGCCTTGCCTTGCATTGCCCTGCCTTGCCTTGCCTTGCCTTGCCTTGCCTTGCCCTGCCCTGTCCTGCCTTGCCTTGCCATGCCTTGCCTTGCTTTGCCTTGCCATGCCTTGACTTGCTTTGCATCGCCTTGTGTTGCGTTGCGTTGCCTTGCCTTGCCTTGCCCTGCCCTGCCCTGCCCTGCCCTGCCTTGCCCTGCCCTGCCTTTCCTTGCCTTGCCCTGCCCTGCCCTGCCCTGCCCTGCCCTGCCTCGCCTTGCCTTGCCTTGCCTTGCAGTGTTCAACTGCAGCAAATTTTGTACACGCACCATGGTGTGCACACCAACAGGTGGAGGTTGCTGCTGTAGTCAGATGCAGGGGCTGCTAGGAGTAAGTACCAGGATCAGTAGCTCAAGGAGGCGTCACTGCGTTCGGTCAAATCCATATACGCTACACCACATCTGCCAAGCAGATGCCTGACCAGCAGCGTAACCCAACGCGCTTAGTCAGGCCCCGAGAAAAAAAAGAGAAAAAGATAAATATATAAAAATACTAGTACTACTACTAATAATAATATTTACAAGGTGCAAAATCGTGAAGTCAACTCTAAACGCACACACACACACCGGCACACACACACACCGGCACACACACACACACACACACACACCGGCACACACACACACACACACACACACACACACAAAGGAGTAAATGCTTCCGTTGTGAAAAAGCGCGTGCAAGAAAACAGCCCTGCTTGGAAGTGATGCTCATTACATTGGCAGCATACACCGTTATTTGCGGGAAATTGATCACCCTTTAACTCACTCAGTACGGCCAGTCCTCTCTTCTCCTCAACACAGACCCCTCGGATGTCCAGTGGGTGTCTCAATGACCCAACCTTTAGCTTCCGTCGTCAGAATTGTGGTATTCTTTGTCAACATTCACCTCTTCAGTATAAGAGCCTTCCGTTTGCAATATTTTGATGGTGGTAATTGGGGTGAAACGCTGTTAACGTCTTTTCTTTCGCCGTTCGTATGGAGAGAGTTAACCACATATATAAAGTTCCCAGGTCCCAAGTGGTCTTTAACTTTTCGTCAGTCCTGTTGTCCCACGATCTATGCACGGTAGATGGGGGAAAGCTTCTTTTTTTTATTGTCAAAGTCCCAAAGTCCATATCCCAGTTCCAAGAATTGACTTGTTCAAATCCAGTCTGGTCTACTCAGGCGCCACCCTATGGAACTCACTCCCAGAAACAATTAAACAACACCGTTGCCCAACCACCTTCAAAAAACATTGCCTGTCCCACCTTATGCCATAATGTGTAATGTAAATCGTTCATTTTAATGATACTGTTTGTCAAGTGTGTATGGTTGACTGAGAACCTCCCTCACCCTCCATCCCCCACTCTGATCTGTAGTGCGGTGTGTGTTGTGTGTGTTGTTTCTTTCATTTTGTTCATTTTTTCCCCATACATTTTACTAACACCACGCTTGTACCTGTGTGTGTGTGTGTGTGTGTGTGTGTGTGTGTGTGTGTGTGTGTTGTTTGTTTCTTTGTTTTTATTGTTTCTTTGTTGTTGTTTTTTTTTGGGGGGGGTGTTTGGGGGGGGGGAGGGGGGTTGTTTGTTTGTTTGTATTTGTTTTGTTTTTTTTGTTTTGTTTTGTTTTGTTTTAAATTTTGTTCCTTTATTTTATTCTTTTTTTAAAATATAAATTCTTCCGTTATGTATCTCTACTAACAGCATGCTTTCATGCTTTCTTTTTATTTAGTATTGTGTAGTGTAGACCCTATTCAGGGCGGGGACTTGATGTAAAAAAGCACACCAGTGCTTATCTATTATCCGCGAAATAAAGAATTTGTCTTGTCTTGTCTTGTCGGACAATGCCCAGCGGAGATGTGGGATAAGCATCTTTAAAAGGGCTGGCGAACATTATTAGAATTATTTGTCAAAAGATAAGGAGCATAACAATACCATGGACGTTTGCACTTTAACTATGTTTCAGTACAGATTTAACAGTGTTTCGGTACATATTTTTGCAACACATCGGAACAGATGGCGATATTTCTGGTGAATAATAAACATAACATCCGAGACAGAAGTAGGTTGCGAAATGAGAGAGAGAGAGAGAGAGAGAGAGAGAGAGAGAGAGAGAGAGAGAGAGACAGAGACAGAGACAGAGAGAGAGAGACGGACAGACACGGACAGACACGGAAGGAGGGGAAGAGGGCTGAGGTGGGGGGTGGGGTGGGGGGTGGGAACAGAGAGAAGAGGGGGGTAGTTGAGCACCCATCCGAGCCCACAGACCTGAACAGACACAAGTGGACGCGGTCTCCCAAGCCCTGGGTGGTGAAGACGGCCATGTTGATGACGTTAACCACCACGCCCACCACCGTCAGGCAAGGCAGCAGCCCCACGTAAATGACGTCATCGATGACCAGCCGCGTTGCCCTGGACACCAGACTGTCTTCATGGTCACAGGGGTTCAGGCTGGAGGGAGACAGTTCCAGACACCCTCTGCTGTTGGCCTGTTCTGTGAAGGCGTTGCTAGGCTGTGTGGTCAAGTTGACATGTAGCAATCTGTCTGTGATCCCGCTCACCGTCTCCATGCTCTTGTTGATTCTTTTCTACACACACACACACACACACACACACACACACACACACACACACACACATATATATATATATATATATATATATATATATATATATATATAGTGATGGCCGAGAGGTAACCCGTCCGCCTAGGAAGAGAGAGAATCTGAGAGCGCTGGTTCGAGAATCACGTCTCAGCCGCCGATATTTTCTCCCCCTCCACTAGACCTTGAGTGGTGGTCTGGACGCTAGTCATTCGAATGAGACGATAAACCGAGGTCCCGTGTGCAGCATGCACTTAGCGCACGTAAAAGAACCAACGGCAACCAATGGGTTGTTCCTGGCAAAATTCTGTAGAAAAATCCACTTCGAGAGGAAAAACAAATAAAACTGCACGCAGGAAAAAATACAAAAAAAAAGGGTGGCGCTGTAGTGTAGCGACGCGCTCTCCCTGGGGAGAGCAGCCCGAATTTCACACAGAGAAATCTGTTGTGATAAAAAGAAATACAAATACAAATACATATATATGCATCTACCTATCTGTCTATCGAGTGTCCCCCAAAAAGTGAACCGCTTTTTCACAAGTATTTTCTGTGATAGAGAAACCGAATTCATTGAAAATTTTCACACAGTAAGCTTAGGGTATCATCAACAAGTCTGCAAAATATCTATCGGACACAAATCATGCTAGTATTGTCAAATTCAAAACAGCATGTCAAAAATCCAGTATCAGAGGAAAACTCACTTATTTCAGTTTATGTTCAATGTGGCCTCCATCTTCCTCCACGATTAAACGAAGCAATTTCTTCCAAACAGAGATGCTTTTATGTATTTCTTCCACCGATATCTCCAACCATGACATAATTATCCTGTCCTTTAACGCCTGCTCGGTCAATTTGTCTCTCACTCCCGGGTAAACTTTCTCCTTCAGAGAGTCCCATATGGCATAATCCATTGGGTTACAGTCAGGACGTTGTGGAGGCCATTCATCCTTCTTGATGAATTCTGGTGTAGCCTCCTCCAGATGGGCCTGGGTTGCCCTATTATCTTGCTGAAACACGTAATTGTTTCTAGGATAAAGACGCCTACAATCCGGGAGAAGATTGTCATCTAATAACTGAATGTAGCTTTCACTATTAACCGTGGCTCTATCAGTGTCAATAATAATAATGATAATAATAATAATTATGGTATTTATAAGGCGCAAAATCTTGATGAAATCAACTCTAAGCGCATGGGGAAAAAAATGTAAGCACAAGCACACACACATACAAACACGCACACACAAAACTTAAATCAATCACTTTCCATATGTAACACACACACGCGCGCGCGCGCGCGCACGCACACATACTTTCACTTACTCGCATGTGTATACAGTAATTTCTTCCCCCCGCCCCGCCCCCTTCTTGATTTTTTTTACTACCCACGTCTGATATCGCTTACAGTGAAAAGACGTTAAACTAAAGAACGAACACACAAGCACACACACACACACACACACACACACATTTCAAGACCTGCTGTACGGCTAAACAAAACTGTCAAAAGAGAGGAAAAATGGATGGAAAAAGAGTTATGTACAAATATATACATCTCAGGTTCCCACACCGAGTAGGTACAGGCTGCAGTGGGAGTGGTAGGGATCGTGGAGAGGACTATTAGGAAGAAGAAAAGAGGTGAGTTTTAAGAGCAGTCTTAAAAGAAGAGAAAGTAGGCAGTTGACGGACTGAGAATGGAAGTTTGTTCCAGAAGAGTGGGCCAGAAACACAGAAGGCACGTGGGCCAAAGGTACTGAGCTTGGTACATGGAATGAATGAATAAACGTTTGTTTTTCCTTTCCAGGATACTCCAGCTGAAACCATCATCTTTTTTGAAAATCTAGAAGTCTCATGACAGAGGCAATATGGCTGAATTGCTCGTTTCCGTTTCCCATAAACGCGATCGTTTTTTTCCGATTTTTAGTTATCTCTAACGTAAAGTCTTTCTCTTCTGTGAAAATGATCCTTTTCACATCAGTGGCCGAGTAGCGGTCATTCAAGTTACGGTAGCGAGTTTTTCTTTTCCCTCTAACATTTTGGTCCCTCCTTGATACCCGAATCCTCTTGAAGGCTTCAGCTCCAGTTCTTTCACCATTCTTTGCACAGAAGACTTGCTCACTTGTAAATCGCTTGCAACTTCTCTAAGAGATTTGTGGGTCCCTGGGTTCTCCTCCTGGGATTGAATCAGTTCCTCAACACGGTCCTTGTTCTCATCCGAACATGCAGTCGTGGGTCTCCCACTGACAATTTTATGTGCTACTGACCCTGTAGTGTGTATTTTTAGCGACAAGTCTATTTACAGTGACATGACTCCACCCCTTGCCTGGAAATTCCTTTACGATCCTTCTTCCACCCCAGCCTTTCTCCTTGAAACAGTTTTCAATGCTAACCTTATCGCTTTCACTCAAAGGCATGGTTGACCCTTCCAAACTGAAACTTTGGACAGAACTGATTTTGGATACAGACGACAATCAAAAATAAATAAATAAATTAAAAAAAGACTTGACGCCCAGACAGGTTATTTTTGACTGACACTGATTGACAGATGCCAACACATGGCAGCTGGCATGAACATGATGAAGGTCACATTGCACAGCTCTGATATTGGATTTTTTAACATGTTGTATTGAATTTGACAATACTCGCATAATGTGCGGCCGAACTTTTAGATATTTTGCAGACTCGTTGATGATACTCCCAAAGGTTACTGTGTGAAAATTGTCAGTGAATTCGGTTTGTCTATCGCTGAGAAAATACATGTCAAAAAGCGGTTCATTTTTTGGGGGGACACCCTATATACAAAGAGAGAGAGAGAGAGAGAGAGAGAGAGAGAGAGAGAGAGAGAGAGAGAGAGAGAGATGGGGGTCTTTCGGACATACATACGGAATACTTTATCTCCAATAAGAGAAAAAACAGATGAATAAATAGATTTGCAGACATGCAGAATACTTAATTATATTAAATATCAGAAATTCTTCTGTGGTACTTACTACATAAACGATGTACAAAAACCACAGTCATTGAAATATGAACTGATAGAAGACATGAAATATATAATTGCTAAGTTGACGCAGGCCTCATAAACAGAAATCAAAATCATGCACATGTAATAATCACAGTCAGAGATTGGACATAAAATATCAGACACAGCAGCTCGTGAAGCATCCGAACGAAATGCACACACACACACACACACACACACACACACACACACACACACACACACATACACACACACACACACACACACAATTGGACATTTGTTATAGTTGTTACAGTTGTTTGACGTTAGCGTTTCCTTCTATATTATGCCTATGTCTCCCCTTTTAATGTTTTATTTTTTCCAATGCGCTGTATCTTTCCCCACCACACACACATATGCTCACACACGCGCACACACGCGCACACGCATATACACACACACCATTCTTCACCATCTGCCCAATACTGTTCCCACCACCACGCCCCGCCCTCCACCCCCCCCCCCCCTTTTTTTTTTTCTTTTTATTTCCCGTCTAATATCACTTAAAGTGGAAGACGTTAAACTGAAGACTACTACTACTACTATTACTGCTACTGCACACACACACACACACACACACACACACACACACACACACACACACACACACACACACACACACACACACAGCACGTCTATTATCACTCAAAATGAAAAGACGTTAAATTTAAGAAAGAACACACACACGCGCGCGCGCGCGCGCGCACACACACACACACACACACACACACACACACACACACACACACACACACACACACACACACACATGTATATATATATATATATATATATATATATATATATATAGAGAGAGAGAGAGAGAGAGAGAGAGAGAGAGATGAATTCTATCCCCTTTGCCCTTTTTTGAGGAGAAACGGAAAACAGCGTCTTCTGTGTGACAAGACAAGCATTGAAACGAACTGAAGGAACCAGATGTTATTCCTTCAGCTGTCTCTATGCCTTGCCCAGTCAGACATCGGCGCTCGACAAGGCAGGGCAGGGGGACAAGGCAGGGCAGACAAGGCAGGGCAGAGGGACAAGGCAGGGCAGACAAGGCAGGGCAGAGGGACAAGGCAGGGCAGAGGGACAAGGCAGGGCAGAGGGACATGGCAGGGCAGAGGGACAAGGCAGGGCAGACAAGGCAGGACAGAGGGACAAGGCAGGGCAGAGGGACAAGGCAGGGCAGAGGGACAAGGCAGGGCAGACAAGGCAGGGCAGAGGGACAAGGCAGGGCAGAGGGACAAGGCAGGGCAGACAAGGCAGGGCAGAGGGACAAGGCAGGACAGAGGGACAAGGCAGGACAGACAAGGCAGGGCAGAGGGACAAGGCAGGGCAGAGGGACAAGGCAGGGCAGACAAGGCAGGGCAGACAAGGCAGGGCGGAGGGACAAGGCAGGGCAGGGGGACAAGGCAGGGAAGAGGGACAAGGCAGGGCAGACAAGGCAGGGCAGACAAGGCAGGGCAGGGGGACAAGGCAGGGCAGAGGGACAAAGCAGGGCAGAGGGACAAGGCAGGGCAGACAAGGCAGGGCAGAGGGACAAGGCAGGGCAGACAAGGCAGGGCAGACAAGGCAGGGCAGACAAGGCAGGGCAGAGGGACAAGGCAGGGCAGACAAGGCAGGGCAGACAAGGCAGGGCAGAGGGACAAGGCAGGGCAGACAAGGCAGGGCAGACAAGGCAGGGCAGACAAGGCAGGGCAGACAAGCAGGGCAGAGGGACAAGGCAGGGCAGACAGGCAGGGCAGAGGGACAAGGCAGGGCAGAGGGACAAGGCAGGGCAGACAAGGCAGGGCAGACAAGGCAGGGCAGACAAGGCAGGGCAGAGGGACAAGGCAGGACAGACAAGGCAGGGCAGAGGGACAGGGCAGGACAGACAAGGCAGGGCAGGGGGACAAGGCAGGGCAGGAGGACAGGGCAGGGCAGAGGGACAAGGCAGGGCAGACAAGGCAGGGCAGAGGGACAGGGCAGGACAGGGGGACAAGGCAGGGCAGAGGGACAAGGCAGGGCAGACAAGGCAGGGCAGAGGGACAAGGCAGGGCAGAGGGACAAGGCAGGGCAGAGGGACAAGGCAGGGCAGACAAGGCAGGGCAGAGGGACAAGGCAGGGCAGAGGGACATGGCAGGGCAGACAAGGCAGGACAGACAAGGCAGGGCAGACAAGGCAGGGCAGAGGGACAAGGCAGGGCAGAGGGACAAGGCAGGACAGAGGGACAAGGCAGGGCAGGGGGACAAGGCAGGGCAGACAAGGCAGGGCAGAGGGACATGGCAGGGCAGACAAGGCAGGGCAGGGGGACAAGGCAGGGCGGACAAGGCAGGGCAGAGGGACATGGCAGGGCAGATAAGGCAGGGCAGGGGGACAAGGCAAGGCAGACAAGGCAGGGCAGAGGGACAAGGCAGGACAGAGGGACAAGGCAGGACAGACAAGGCAAGGCAGAGGGACAAGGCAGGGCAGAGGGACAAGGCAGGGCAGACAAGGCAGGGCAGAGGGACAAGGCAGGGCAGAGGGACAAGGCAGGGCAGAGGGACAAGGCAGGGCAGACAAGGCAGGGCAGAGGGACAAGGCAGGGCAGACAAGGCAGGGCAGGGCAGACAAGGCAGGGCAGGGGGACAAGGCAGGGCAGGGGAACCAGCAGTTGATTTCACACGGTTCCTGGGGACACTGAAATACCACACACGTGCATCCTTCCCATTTCACACGGTCCCTGGGGACACTGAAATACCACACACATGCATCCTTCACAAACACCATCATACAAACAAACAAAAGACGGGCGCAATAATCAAGTGGTTAAAGCGTTGGACTTTCAATCTGAGGGGCCCTGGTTCGAATCTTGGTCACGGCGCCTGCTGGGTAAAGGGTGGAGATTTATTTTTTTCCGATCTCCCAGGTCAACATGTGTGCAGACCTGCTTGTGCCTGAACCCCCTACGTGTGTATACGCAAGCAGAAGATGAAATACGCACGTTAAAGATCATGTAATCCCAGTAAGCGTTCGGTGGGTTATGAAAACAAGAACATACCCAGCATGCGCATCCCCGAAAACGGAGTATGGCTGCCTATATGGCGGGGTAAAAACGGTCATGCACGTAAAAGCCCACTCGTGTACACACGAGTGAACGTGGGAGTTGCAGCCCACGGACGAAGAAGAAGAAGGAACAAACATGATGTGAAAAACTTAACAAACAAAAAAGCGCACTCGAGCAAACAAGCGAATACACATTGACAAGTCATTTCCCCTAGCAGTAGACATTATTGTCGTTATCAACATACAAAATTCTATCGAAAAGAAATACGTATAATAGAGACAGAGGGTTTAAATTTTAATGATATTCTTTCGTGTTTTTCGTCTGTGTGTTTGTTTGTTTTGTTTTAATGGATTTTGAGTGTGTGTTCCCTCCCCCCCCCCCCCCCCCCCCCCACCCCCCCACACTTTCTCTCGAAAACAGTAACTGGAAATTGAAAAGTCGTTACAAACTGTAAAAGACATGTCAATGTTTACTGCGGAACTAGTAGCAGTATTAATGACTTTAAGCATATTGAGCGATATACATAAAAACTTTATTCCAGGTTCTTTTTGCGATCTTTAAACACACAGGACATGTGTGAACACATCAAAGAAATCAGTCATTCATTTCACCTTCCCTCACTTCAGGTTCACATATAACATTCTGTTGATTCCGCTTAATCTATTTGAAATGATGAAAAAAAGTCGACGTTTTGGCTAAAAGTGGTGCAAAAAGATCAACAAAGCATTAAGCTAAACAATTCCGTCATCACAACAAGATTTTTAATGCATGGCAGAACAGTTTCAGAGATCATAATTTGAATAAAAGGATAATGCCATCGGTTGAACAGTTTCAGAGATCACAATTAATTTTGAATAAGAGGATAATACCATGGTTGAACAGTTTCAGAGATCACAATTCAGATGAGAGGATAATACCATCGGTTGAACAGTTTCAGAGATCACAATTTGAATAAGTTTCAGTTTCAGTTTCAGTAGCTGAAGGAGGCGTCACTGCGTTCGGACAAATCCATATACGCTACACCACATCTGCCAAGCAGATGCCTGACCAGCAGCGTAACCCAACGCGCTTAGTCAGGCCTTGGGGAAAAACAAGAACAAAAAAACAAAAAACAAAAACAATTTGAATAAGAGGATAATACTATGGTTGAACAGTTTCAGAGATCACAACTTATAAGTAAGAGGATAATACCATCGGTTGTTCAGGTTTACACATATTTATCAAAAATAGTATTTATTACTGCATCGAAATTCATGAAAGGGATGTTTATTGTAGCGAGCCAGTTGTCTCTATGATATGTACAGGCCTGTAGAAGTTGAACTGTGTTAAAGACAAACATGTCCCAGATGTTCCCCATGTATGCGGTAATCACCACATCGTAACCAAATGCTTGCATTCACTGACCTGTGTATCCATTTTTCAGTTCTTTGCAGAAAGATCCGGTGGGTTCACTTTTAAACAATATCTTACATCTTTTTTTTATATTCAGGTGATGCTGTGCCATTAATCATTACGTTTTGACATAAAGAGCATTTTTTCCTCAGCCTACACGGTCGGGTAAAAACGGTCATACACGTAAAGGATCATTCATACATAAGAGTGAACGTGGGAGTTGCAGTCAACGAACGCAGAAGACCGTTTGTTCCAATTGTCAGCTAATTGATGATGTATGTTTTGAATTTTTTTTTTTTTTTCATCTGTCAAATATCAAATGTTGCGAAGAGACATTAAATAGATTTGAACACACACACACACACACACACACACACACACACACACACACACACACACACACACACACACACACACACACACACACACACACACACACACACACACACACACACACACACACAAGATACAAGCAAAAGTCTGGACATCTCCGGGGGAACAATCCAACAGAAGATTACATCTGACATTTTCAGGCAAGCGTGACGGACACTGGGCTTTCGACAGCAGACAGACTGACAGACAGGCCGAATTTTATACACCTTCACTGCCTGAAATGACGGTGTTAAAACTTTGCCAGTGTGTAGGCCTGTTGGAATGTGCTCTGTTGAAAAGATCGCTGCAGATTAATTCACACCACTTACCTAGTCGACTGTCTTTCTTGGTCTGAAAGTAGACTTACGTGACAGAATTCTGCTACACGTTCAGAATCAGAATCAGAATCATTTTATTATCTCAGAGAAAATTAGGATTGTTCAAGCCTGTCATACATACAGATTACGAATGGTATGCAACATAAAAACTGAAAGCAAAATCAACACCAGCCCCATGAAAACGTCACCTTCCTACAATTAAAACAACAACAACAACAATAACAATAAAGACACACACGTATGCACAAACAAGCGCACGCACGTACTCACGCATTCACGCATACATCTATGCACACACACATATGCACAACCTATTAGAAAGCACACTATTACATTAAATAGAACTCAATATCATCTCCACCACAGCGGGTCAAGAGCTTTCACTTTTTTTTTACAAGAAAAAGAACACGAAAAACACCTTCGTTTTGTTCTGCATATACACGACATGCTTATATAGGCTGTTGCTGTTTCTTCTTTTTCTTCTTCTTCTTTTCTTTCTTTCTTTCTTTCTATTTTCTATAAAATTAATTAGAAGTGTTCAGGCCAAAGTAAATACAGATTTATCGTTTGCGCGTTGTAACCTGTCTTAATTAAAGTTTAAAATGAATACGGCGGATTCACAGGAAAGATGGGTCAAATTGATTTTTGTTTTTTTTAATAAAGTAGCTGAACCCTTTCCAAATTTGTCGATAGTTTTGTCATTAATGTTTTGATAACGACCCCCCCGCCCCACCCCCCCCCCCCCGCCTCCCCCCACCCCTTTTTTTTTTAAAGTTGACATTCAAGTACGATGAAATCAACTTTCCTCCATCCTTCAGTTCCTCCCTCCACCCTCTCTCTCTCTCTCCCTCTCTCTCTCTCCCCCTCTCTCTCTCTCTGCGCTCACACCTACGTGTGTCCGTGCCGAGTGGTTGTGCGTATACAAAGAAAGAAAGAACAAGATAATGAGTGCTTTCCATTGTCATTTTCCATGTGCGTTTGCGCGCAAAAGGATTTGTTTTCGTTTATTTCCGTGCGCGTATGCGACGCACGCGCGTTTGTCTCTCTCTCTCTCTCTCTCTCTCTGTGTTGATGGAGGGGGGGGGGGCGCTCGCGCGCGCGTGCGTGTGTATGTGCGACTTGTTCATCGATGTGTGTGCATTTGTAGATCATGTGTATGTATGTGTGTGGGTGTATGTTTGCATGTGTTAGTATCTGTGTCTGCGTGGGTGTTTGTGCGTGCGTGCGTGCGTGCGTGTGTGTGTGTGTGTGTGTGTGTGCGTGTGCGTGTGTGTGGAGGGGTTGAGGGGCTGGGGGGCGCTCGCGCGCGCGAGCGTGTGTGTGTGTGTGACTTGTTCATCGATGTGTGTGTATTTGCAGATCGTGTGTGTGTGTATGTATGTGCGTGGGTGTATATGTTTGCATGTGTTAGTATCTGTGTGTGCGTGCGTGTGTGCGCGCGTGTGTGTATGTGTTGTGTTGTGTTGTCTGAATGTGTGTGTGTGTGTGTGTGTGTGTGTGTGTGTGTGTGTGTGTGTGTGTGTGTGCGTGAGTGTGTGTGTGTGTGTGTGTGTGTGTGTGTGTGTGTGTGTGTGTGTGTGTGTGTGAAAGAGTGGACCCTGGTTGATAACAATTACAAGAGCAACGGTGATCTGTTGTAGACAAACCGACCTGCACTGTAACACACATACTCGGCCATACGAAACGTGATTCAGAGTTCGCCTTTCTACCGGCAGTTGCTTTGTGTCCAGGTTGCTGCAATCATGAAGACGAACGACAGAAGACAGTCAGAAAACTATGCTTGCTATATCCGTCTGTGTTCCCTTGTGTCCGCAGTCTCGGGCGAACATGAAAGATTTCATATTTTTTCTTCTGGATTTTCGAACAGATAATCCGTTTCTACAGCCTAGTGAATCACACGAATTTCACCGTGACTCAAAGGTTAAGTGATGCAAGAATATTAGATACCATGTCATCCACAAAGAAACTAAACATGGGCGATTAAACTGCTTCGAGTGTGTTTCAAAAGGTAGAAAAGACATTTAGAAGTCTTGCTACATTAGGTTTTGGATGCTTTCATCTCTTTCAACGTTCCAGCACACTCTCTCTCTCTCTCTTCTTCTTCAGTTTAACGTCTTTCCACTTGAAGTGATATTAGTCTCTCTCTCTCTCTGTGTGTGTGTGTGTGTGTGTGTGTGTGTGTGTGTGTGTGTGTGTGTGTGTGTGTGCGTGAGTTTGTGTGTGTGTATGTGAAAGAGTGGACCCTGGTTGATAACAATTACAAGAGCAACGGTGATCTGTTGTAGACAAACCGACCTGCACTGTAACACACATACTCGGCCATACGAAACGTGATTCAGAGTTCGCCTTTCTACCGGCAGTTGCTTTGTGTCCAGGTTGCTGCAATCATGAAGACGAACGACAGAAGACAGTCAGAAAACTATGCTTGCTATATCCTTCTGTGTTCCCTCGTGTCCGCAGTCTCGGGCAAACATGAAAGGTTTCATATTTTTTCTCCTGGATTTTCGAACAGATAATCCGTTTCTACAGCCTAGTGAATCACACGAATTTCACCGTGACTCAAAGGCTAAGTGATGCAAGAATAGTAGATACCATGTCATCCACAAAGAAACTAAACATGGGCGATTAAACTGCTTCGAGTGTGTTTCAAAAGGTAGAAAAGACATATAGAAGTCTTGCTACATTAGGTTTTGGATGCTTTCATCTCTTTCAACGTTCCAGCACACTCTGTGTGTGTGTGTGTGTGTGTGTGTGTGTGTGTGTGTGTGTGTGTGTGTGTGTGTGTGTGTGTGTGTGTGTGACAGTGATGGTAGTGTGCAATGAAGGGACGGTTTGGAAACGTGGTTTCAGTTTTCACTCCCTACGAGGGCCCCCTATTTCTCTTTGCATCGAGGTGTGCACGATGATACTTCTGTAAGTAGAAATGTTTTCCTCTTGTTTCTGGGGTTCTGCTGGGGATGGGAAAGTGATTCGAGAACCTGATTTTTTCTTGTAGTTTGCTATCACATATACACCGAACAATTATTTCAAGTCATCTTCAATTCACAACGCCAGTGAGTATTACATTGCTTGCGTCCATGAGAAAATGTACAACAACAAAAAACAAACAAACAAACAAAAAATCAATGATGTTTTTCGTTCTTGGTGTGTGTGTGTGTGTGTGTGTGTGTGTGTGTGTGTGTGTGTGTGTCTGTGTGTGTGTGTGTGTGTGTGTGTTAGCTTCTTTCCTTTTTCTTCTTTTAACAGTTTTGCTGTATGTTCTACGATGATCGCAGATAGTTTAAGTGCCATTCTCTCCGTATTAGCAACAACAAAACAACAACAACAACAACCCCCCCAAAACATAGACGACGATGGCAGCCTTTCTCCGCCGCTGTCAGTAGCAGAAAGTTACTGACGGAAAGCTTCGCTCTGAAGAGGGATATGAAGACAATGAAGACGGTGAAAGCTATGGGCTGGGCCGTTGGTCATTAGGTGGGGTCTCCGAGGAGGGAAGCATAAAGGAGAACAACAATGGTAGTCACCTGGAGAGTAACAGTATCAGTATCAGTAGCTCAAGGAGGCGTCACTGCGTTGGGTCAAATCCATATACGCTACACCACATCTGCCAAGCAGATGCCTGACCAGCAGCGTAACCCAACACGCTTTGTCAGGCCTTGAGCAAAAAAAAAAAAAAAAAAAAGGAAAAAAAAGAAAAAAGAAAAAAAGAAAAATTAAAAAAAATTACATGAAAATTAAAAGAACCCCCAAAACCCACAAACAAAAAAATAAGAAAAAAGAAAAGAAAAGAAAAGAAAAAGAAATAAGTAAATAAATAATAGACAAATACATAAAAAAATAACTACTACTACTACTAATAATAATAATACTTATAAGGCGCAAAAACTTGATGAAGTCAACTATAAGCGTACAGCAACAAAATAATAATAATAATAATAATAATAAATAAAATGAAATAAAATAAATGAATATCAGAATGCAGAAAGGTCACAAATCTGGTGGTCTGATTTGTACCATCGTCAGTTAGTGTTCGTTCTGCTGCTGCACGGACTACGAACTTCCGGCTCCAGACGAGTCTGGCTTCCATCGGCATGACGTAACCTCCGTGCTGGGTGACCTGAATTCAGTAAGGGGTCACACCATGTCCGACGTGTATTTTGAAGTTTAAAAACACTCTTCCTGCACCCCCTTACAAATTCACTTCTTGCACCCCCTTACAGATTCACTTCTTGCACCCCCTTACAGATTCACTTCTTGCACCCCCTTACAGATTCACTTCTTGCACCCCCTTACAGATTCATTTCTTGCACCCTCTTACAAATTCACATCTTGCACCCCCTTACAAATTCACATCTTGCACCCCCTTACAAATTCACTTCTTGCACCCCCTTACAAATTCACATCTTGCACCCCCTTACAAATTCACTTCTTGCACCGCCTTACAAATTCACTTCTTGCACCCCCTTACAAATTCACATCTTGCACCCCCTTACAAATTCACTTCTTGCACCCCCTTACAAATTCACTTCTTGCACCCCCTTACAAATTCACTTCTTGCACCGCCTTACAAATTCACATCTTGCACCCCCTTACAAATTCACTTCTTGCACCGCCTTACAAATTCACTTCTTGCACCCCCTTACAAATTCACATCTTGCACCCCCTTACAGATTTACTTCTTGCACCCCTTACAAATTCACTTCTTGCACCCCCTTACAAATTCACTTCTTGCACCGCCTTACAAATTCACATCTTGCACCCCCTTACAGATTCACATCTTACACCCCTTACAGATTCACTTCTTGCACCGCCTTACAAATTCACTTCTTGCACCCCTTACAGATTTACTTCTTGCACCCCTTTACAAATTCACTTCTTGCACCGCCTTACAAATTCACTTCTTGCACCCCCTTACAGATTCACTTCTTGCACCCCCTTACAAATTCACTTCTTGCACCGCCTTACAGATTCACTTCTTGCACCCCCTTACAGATTCACTTCTTGCACCGCCTTACAAATTCACTTCTTGCACCCCTTACAGATTCACTTCTTGCACCGCCTTACAAATTCACTTCTTGCACCCCCTTACAGATTCACTTCTTGCACCCCTTACAGATTCACTTCTTGCACGCCCTTACAGATTCACATCTTGTACCGCCTTACAAATTCACATCTTGCACCCCTTACAAATTCACTTCGTGTACCGCCTTACAAATTCACTTCTTGCACCCCTTACAGATTCACTTCTTGCACCCCTTACAGATTCACATCTTGCACCGCCTTACAAATTCACTTCGTGTACCGCCTTACAGATTCACTTCTTGCACCCCTTACAAATTCACTTCTTGCACCGCCTTACAAATTCACTTCTTGCACCCCCTTACAGATTCACTTCTTGCACCCCCTTACAGATTCACTTCTTGTACCGCCTTACAGATTCACTTCTTGCACCCCCTTACAGATTCACTTCTTGCACCCCCTTACAAATTCACTTCTTGCACCCCCTTACAAATTCACATCTTGCACCCCTTACAAATTCACTTCTTACAAATTCACTTCTTGCACCCCCTTACAGATTCACTTCTTGCACCGCCTTACAGATTCACTTCTTGCACCCCCTTACAAATTCACTTCTTGCACCCCCTTACAAATTCACTTCTTGCACCCCCTTACAAATTCACTTCTTGCACCCCCTTACAAATTCACTTCTTGCACCCTCTTACAAATTCACTTCTTGCACCCCTTACAAATTCACTTCTTGCACCCCTTACAAATTCACATCTTGCACCCCCTTACAAATTCACTTCTTGCACCCCTTACAAATTCACTTCTTGCACCCCTTACAAATTCACTTCTTGCACCCCTTACAAATTCACATCTTGCACCCCTTACAAATTCACTTCTTGCACCCCCTTACAAATTCACATCTTGCACCCCTTACAAATTCACTTCTTGCACCCCCTTACAAATTCACATCTTTCCACACCTCTGACAACAAAACACCTTAAAGACCAAAGCAACAACAACAGCAACAACAACAACAGCAACAACAACAACAGCAACAACAGAACCAACGACAACAAGAAAAGAAAAGAAAAAAGAAAGAAGAAAAAATATTAGGAAACTGCCATTAATGGACACTGTATCGAAGAATAAAGAGCAGAACAAGAACAAGAAGAGCAAGAAGAAGAGAAGAAGAAGAGAAGAAGAAGACTGACTGACTGATTGATTGAGTGAATCTTTAATTCTCTCCATACGAACGGCGAAAGAGACGACGTTAACAGCGTTTTCCCCCAACTACCATCATCAAAATATTGCAAGCGGAAGGCTCTTATACTGAAGAGGTGAATGTTGACAAACAATACGACAATTCTGACGACGGAAGCTAAAGGTTGGGTCATTCAGACACCCACAAGACATCCGAGGGGTCTGTGTAGAGGAGAAGAGAGGGCTGGCCGTACTGAGTGAGTTAATGGGTAAAGAATTAGGCGCAGTAAAGGCCTTTTTTTACAATTCTGCCCATTTAACGACACAAAACATAAAAAAAATAAAGAACGACACAAAGCATAGAAATAAAGAAGTAAAATGAAATAAAATAAAATAATAAGAACGACGAATAAGAATAGTAACTGGAATAGTCTATTAAAGGTAACAAAGCGATGAAAAGAACAATTGGTGCATTACGTGTACGTACGTACGTACTTACACACACACACACACACACACACACACACACACACACACACACACACACACACACGCACACGCACACGCACTTATAAAAACAAGCAAAGAAAGACATACGTATACATTCACGCCCACACACTCAAACACACACAAACACACACATGCACTTACTGTTCATTTGCTAGCACGATCACACATACATTCAATTTTTCATTCATCATGGCATGACAGCTAGTGGACTGAGTACAAGCAAGCATTTGCAAAAGACCGCGAAGAAGAAGAAGAAGAAGAAGAAGAAGAAGAAGAAGAAGAAGAAGAAGAAGAAGAAGAAGAAGAAGAAGGAGAAGGAGAAGAAGAAGAAACGAAAAGATGAATAGCAAGAAGAACAAGGACAACAAAACGAACAAGAACGATGGCAATAACAAGAAGAACGAGAACGAGGGTAAGCACCAGAAGACCAAGAGGAGACAGAGTCAAGGAAGCCGAGGAAAGAGTGAATCCTGCAGTCGATAAAAGTAATTATGACCAAATAAAAAAAAGCAACAACAGAAGATGGCAGAGGAATTCACAGGCAGCTATCGATTCAGCTCCATCAATTTTCCCATGCAACATACTGTCGCTTCAGGGTACATACACTCCATTGTCTTGGGAGACAGTTGGCGACCACCATTTTTGCTACTGCTGCCACTGCTCCTAATGCTACTGCTGCTACTGCTTCTGCTGCTAATGGTTATGCTCCTGCTGCTGCTCCTGTTAATACTTCTACTGCGGCTGCTGCTGCTCCTCCTACTGCTGCTGCTATTTCTGCTGATGTTGATGCCAATGCTTTTACTACTACTGCTGCTGCCGCTGCTACTGCTTCTGCTACTGATGCTACTACTTCCACTGCTACTGCTGTTGTTGCTGCTGCTACTTCAACTGCTACAGCTACTGGCACTGCTGCTACTAGTGCTGTTGGTCTTAGTACTACTACTTGACAACATTCATCCTCATAACAGTTATAGGACTGGTCAATAGACAATGTTACTTCCCCAGATTTATCAATAAAGTGTTCTTGTTCATAAGATTTTATGATAACGATGATGTGGATAATAATAATGATACTACTACTACTACTAATGATGATGATATGATGATAATGATAATGATGATGATGATGATGATGATGATAGTGATGATGATGATGATGATGATGATGCCCGGGATGTCTTTAACCTGCATATGCTGGTCTTCTTCATGAGTGTACAGATAAAAATCATTCTAACCATTCTGCATACCTAGTCGCCTGGGAGATCAGAACAGTGCAGCTTCCGGGAATCGAACTCGCGACCCACATCACCCTCGTATTGAGTGTAAAAGTCATGAAGCATTCAGTCATCTCACCTACAGTGTGGTCTGGTCAGCCTGGATTGGCAGCCATATGAGGAGACAGTGAACGCGCTACAGTTGAGCTTTGTTTTATTGAGTACACTGTAACCAAGGAAGCCCTTACCCTCTCATCAAATCTGCCGATTAGGGTTGATATCAACGAAGAATCGTCTATTGCAGAACTTGAGAGAGCATTTGACGTTCTGACAAGTGGAAAAGCAAATGGAAATGTTCCAGCTCCGCCAGGTGTCATTCAAACAGTGACATCAGTCCTGTGACACCACTTGCACGAAATTCTCTGACTTCTGGAGAGAATATGCATTCCAAAAGAAACAGTTTCCTTGTTCAATACCAAAGGTGCTCACAGCGATCGGAGCTACAAGCGCGACATCTCCCTCCTGGTGGTAGTGGGAAAGGTCTTCAAGGAGTCCTCCTCTCCAGATTACAAGCCACGGCGGTTGTTTACCCAGAATCCTAATCCGGCTTCAGGTTGGAATGGTCCACGGTATACATGACTTTCCCTGTCAGACGGCGGTCAGAGAAAGGTCATGAACAAAGAACACCTTTGTAACTGACGTTTTGTCTTCACCTGGGCTTTCTAATTTCACACAGTGCAATATGTTGTGTCAAAGAGTAGCAATACAATACAATACAAGACAACACAATACAAGACAAGACAGAACTGTACTAGTAGTTTGGTAAGGGACTTTTGACCCCTCAGATGCGGACCTCCTGGGAGGACCTCGTTGGACCGGAAGTGTGCGTGTGTGTATTCCGGAAGTAGGCAGAAGAGTCAAAGTCAATGGAAAAAATTGATGTGTGAGTCAAGGTCACATCGTCGGACCGGAAGTGTGCGCGTGCGCATTCCGGAACTAGGCAGAACGGTCAAGGTACTGGTGTGTACTGAATAAACAGTGGATCGATATTGATACGTGGAGTGCTAAAAATAGATGAGGTCGTTTCTTGTTGTCACGTGCTTGTGAGATGACGTGGTTGGTTAAAAATAGATGGCGGTGATGACAATGGCAATGATGATGATGGCGAATTGACAAGGATGATGATGATGACGAATGTGCCTTGGAGTTTGTAGACTGGTTTACATTTTAAATCAGAATGCGACATGTAAGACGCTATCAGAATAGGTCATGGATCCCAGGTGGAAACATCCTTTTACCTGTGTGATGGCTGGTCCAACGGGAAGTGGAAAAACTGTTTGGGTCACTCAGTTTATAAATCCCATCAATGAACTAATGACACCAACTCCCGATGAGATTGTGTGGTGTTACGGAGAATGGCAGTCTGGATATAATCTTTTGAAAGGAGTAACTTTTGTTGAAGGACTACCCAAGATAGAGGAATGGGATGATCGGAAACGACGTTTGGTGGTGATTGATGACTTGATGAGTGAGACAGACGAGAGGGTGACGAGACTGTTTACCAAAGGCAGTCACCATCGCAACATGAGTGTCATGTACATTGTGCAGAATCTGTTTGGGAAAACAAAGAACAACGAACCATCCGTTTAAACAGTCATTTTTTGGTGTTGTTCAAAACCCCCAGAGACGCCTCGCATATCAACCATTTAGCTAAACAGATGTATCCTGGAAGACTCAAGTATGTTCAGGAAGCCCTTAAAGATGCAACATCCAAGCCCCGCGGTTATTTGTTGTTTGACCTTCGTCAGGAGACACCAGACCACCTCCGTCTGAGAACAAACATCATCCCTCCAGATCATTAAGTGGTCTACATACAAAAGTAGCCATGTCAGTGCGTATGAGGAGAAATTTATCCATGCTATAACTCCTGTGTGGTGCAAAACCGCCTGTTATTAAGACAGTCCTGAAAGGGGCCTCACCAGATTTGATCAATGCCTTGAGTGAATGTTCTCTCAACATCTAGAAAGGCAATGTAAGACTGACCTCTGCTCAGAAGAAACAGTTGTGCAGATACAAACAGCTTACGTTCACTAGCCAAGCAAGGAACTTCAACGAAGAGAAAGAAGCAGATCCTGCAGAAAGGAGGATTTCTTGGCGCCCTCATCAAACCTGTCCTGGGTGTGCTTGGGAGATTACTGGGAGGACTGTAACTGTATCATGGAGCACACTAAGAAAATGATTTTAGTTAATCATACTGCAGGACCTCCCGTTCCTGATGCAACTTCTCGCAGCCTCAGAGAACTGGATGAGCAGTTGCGTGACATACTGAATAAGCATGACACACACGTAGAAGACAAGGCTAACATGTACCACCAGACTCTTTGGAAATATTTGAAACGTGTTGATCAGTTTAAGGAAAGACCACTAGGAACAGTGACTGTTCAAGACAGAACAGCACCTCAACCTACAACGGATCAGAAAACAGAACATTCTCCAAGATTTAGTTGGAAACCCTGACCGTTGAAAGTTTATGACAACACAAATACCCGACACCCTGTTCTATCCTGCACAGTCTGCTGAAAGTACTGATGATGCGGCTTCTCCTCCTCATCCAAGATATTCTACACCACGAAAGGTAACACCTTCACCATCTCCGAGAAACGGGGCCTTATCTTCCATCAAAAAGAAGAAAAAAGCAGCACAAAAAGACCAAGCAAAGGAGATACACCTTTTGGGTGGCGGAAAAAGACGTACAAACGGAAGAGGAAACAACAGAGACTGAGTAAGACTGTGCCTTTGATGGACTGGGAATCATTTTAGTCATTCCATTAAAACATGAAGCAGCAGAAAAACAAGACAAACATATCAATGCAGAACAGACTATTGAGGCAGGCTTACTACACACCACAATGTCCTGGTTCTTTTGGTGGTGTAAATGCTTTGAAGCGGGTAACAAAGTCAAAAGAGTCTGTACTCAAAGAATGGTTGAGTAATGAAGATGCTTACACTCTTCACAAACCTGTACAATATAAATTTGTGAGGAGACGTGTTGTTGTAGGACGGATGGATCATCAATGGCAAGCTGATCTGACTGATGTGCAACGCCTGAAGAAACACAATGATGGTTTTAACTATTTGCTGACAGTCATTGATGTCTTGTCCAAATACGCTTGGGTCATTCCTTTGAAAAACAAGACAGGCCCTGTGTTGGTGGAGGCTTTTAAACGTATCTTTGACCTGGGTCGAAAACTACTCAAACTGCAGACGGACAAAGGGGCAGAGTTTTTCAACAAAACTTTCCAAAGGTTTTTGAAGAAAAGAAGAAGACACTTTTTTGTGACAGAAAACGAAGACATCAAAGCTTCCATTGCAGAGAGATTGAATCGCACTTTAAAAGAGAATCTTTGGTGATACTTTACCAGAAAAAATACCCTGAGATTTGTGGAAGTTTTCCCTCAACTGGTAAATGCGTACAACCATCCGTGATCGTGCGTCATGTCTAACAATAGACCTTTTTCTCTTGGAGTGTCTAAAAATAGATAGACGTGTCTTGACATGTTAGCTGGTGTCATGTCCTTTGTTTTTCGTCACGTTTCGAAAGAAACCCAAATTGATTTGAGTAAAAGCAACAACAACAACAACAACAACAACAAAAGTCTACTTGGCTGGAAATGGAACTCTCGTCTTCCACGTGACAGGCGGGGATACTGACCACTATACTACCAGGAATACAAAAATATTATCAAAATTTAACATGATATTTCTGAAGAATAAAATCATTGTCATGCCTTCGCCTTGCACGACGACGACTGTAGATTGATGAACGACATCCGAACATTGTCTGTTGGCTCCAGCGCTTCCTTGGTGTCGACAGGCAACCAGGTGACATATCAGAACAGGAGGCCATTAAAAAATAAACGACGCTCACTGATTGATACATCATTTGGGTTTTTGCCCTTTATTCTCTTGAGTGGCCGGGTTCAGGGTGGGCTGGTCTCAGAGTTGTTCGTCTCGGAAGCAAAGAACGATTTTTGCCTGGGTTATTCCTGCAGACTATATAGCTCGTGAGCAGCAGCCGTGTTGATCACGTGATAGGCAGATGCGTATGATTAGCGCGAGGCTGGAAGGCAGGCGTGTTGGAGACAATGAAGAAAAAGCCTATTGTTCATGGGTGGCAGCTGAAATAAAGCCGAGGCAGCTGAAGCACAAGGATAGACAGCAGGCATGTTGAAGACAACGAAGAGTGATTATTGGTCTCGGGTGGCAGCTGGGTGTACATCACTTGAAAAAGCTGAAGGCAAAATATGGAAGGCAGTGGTGGCCTGTGTCGGGTAGGGTGATGAGGCCCCGGGATTTTCATGTTCAAAATATCTCAAAGCGTTTGGGGTGGAAGAACGGAAAGGACACTTCTGTTATGAGTACATGACCAGTTTGGACAAACTAAATGAAACGGTGCTGCCTCCACACTCTGTTTTCTTTAGCAAACTCAAAAACGAAAACATCACAGAGGGAGAGTTCATCTTTTGCCATCAGGTGCGGAAAGAAAACAATATGACTACTCTACAAGATTTCTTGATGTGGTACAACAATATGACTACTCTACAAGATTTCTTGGTGTGGTACAACAATAAGGATGTGGTTCCGTTCATGCAGGCTCTTCAAGCCCAGATTGACATGTATTCACGTCTAGGCATTGGCCTTCTCAAAGACGGTATCCTCTTCCAGGCATCACCCTTAAATATTTGTTCCAAACACTATCCCCTGATGTGTACTTTTCTCTCCTCAACGAAAACCAAAAAGAGCTGCGTACACTCTTGCGTGACATTATCGTTCGTGGCCCTTCCATCATTTTTCACAGATATCACGAAAACGACAAAACATTCATTCGTCACAATTCGGACAAACTTGTTCAGTTGGTTCACGGTTACGATGCCAGCGCGCTTTATCTCTAGGCCATCATGCAAAACATGCCCATGGAACACCCCACTGTTAGAAGGTGTGAGACAGGTTTCAAACCAGAAAGAACGGACGTGTATGGACAACAGGCCAGAGAATGGTTAGAGTGGACGGCGCACACACACAGAACATACACATACAACACAAGTTCAATGGGAAAGAACACAGTTTAGGACGCAGACACATTCGGGTGGATGGGTGGTACGCTGAACACCACACCGTGTATCAATTTCACGGGTGTTTGTTTCACGGATATGGCTGTCATCTCACTCGGGGAAAACAGACCAACCCTGTCAATGACAAACCCCTCACAGAGCTCAGAGAAAACACGAGAAACATCACTACATGTCTTCGTGAGGACGTGAGAGTGACTGTGGTGGAGATGTGGGAATGTGAATGGCAAGAACAAAAACAACAGAAGCCACACATCAGACAGTACAATCCCGCTTCCCAGCTCTCAAACCGTTTCAAGGTATGTCTCCTATCATAGAACAAGCTATTCTGGGTGCTGTCAAAAACGATACCCTGTTTGGTGTTCTTCAATGTGATATTCATGTACTGGACAGTCTGAAGGAACATTTTTTCTGAACTACAACCTATCTTCAAAAACGCGTCTGTTGGTAAAGGGAGTATATGACCGTATTTGCCCGAGTATGCGGAAAAACACAAATATACTCAATCAACCAAGACGTACTTTGGTAGGGAGCTACTATGGAGAAAAAATCCTTCTCGCCACTCCTTTGCTGAAATGGTATTTGGAACATGGGCTGAGAGTAAGCAACATCACACCGATCATTGAGTACACTCCCAATCCGTGTTTCAGGCAGTTTGGAGAATGGGTGTCTGCCGCGCATAGAAAATGCGACCTTGATTCATTTCAGACTATTTGGGCTGAAACGTTCAAACTACTCAGTAATTCAGCCTTCTGACCAACATTGCCAAGCACAGGGACATTCACTACGTCACACCTGACCAAGCACCCAAACTGATAAACGAAAGTCAGTTTCAAACACTAACTGAACTGGGCGGGGGTGTAGTGGAGGTGGAAATGAGCAAGAAACAAATTAACTGGTCTCCTCCTTTGCAGACTGGGTATTTGGTCTACCAGTACGCGAAACTGCGGGTGTTACAATTTTATTACGATTTTTTGGACAACTTCGTGGACAGATCAGATTTTCAACTCCTGGAATTGGACACGGATTCACTATGCATGGCACTGAGTTGTAAGAGTTTTGAGGAAGCAGTACGATCACGCCTGCGTGAACAGTTTTACAAAGAGTGTAATCAATGGTTTCAGACACAGGCTTTCAACCAACACACAGCATTGTACCAACACACAAGTACAGCAGGGCTACCGTGGACCCCTTCACGTTGTGTGGACTGCCTGAATCGCGTCCGCTATGACAAAAGGACACACGGTTTGTTCAAAACAGAGTGCACGGGAGATGATTTTGTGGGATTGTGTTCAGAAACTTATTTCTGTTCCGGACAAGACACAAACAAAATAAGCTGCAAGGGGCTCAATAAAAATCACAACACACTCACTAAAGACGTCTACCATCATGTTCTGGAAACACAAGAGAATGGCTGTGGGAAAACGTGGGCTTCAGGACAGATGGAAAAACCATGTCAACTTACACACAACACGCAATTCTTTCCTTTTTCTGTATCAAACGTAGTGTTGCTTCTGATGGGATCTCTACCCTCCCTACCCCTGTCGAGCATTCTCGCTGCCTCACTACTGGATTTACAGCTGATTTTTTTTTTTTTTTCTGGTTGTGATAGCATTCCAAACCTGTCATCTCTGTAAATGTCCTGAGTGCTGTTTTTCCTGTATGAAGGCTGTGTCGTTTGATCTAAACATATCTTTTGGGAATCATGCCCCTCCAACCTCCACGTGGTGATTCCTGGGTGGGTCTTAGAAGACTCAGCGAATGGAGGAGAAATCTGTTATAATCGTCAATTGTCAACTAATAATGTTTTCATGTTTGATTGGGGATATTGTTAGCATTTCTATACACGATGATCGGAGGTATAAAAAAGAGGGGATAAAAAGGAATGAGTGAAATACGAATGAACAGATCAATTAACAGTTTCAGTTTCAGTAGCTCAAAGAGGCGTCACTGCGTTCGGACAAATTCATATACGCTACACCACATCTGCCAAGCAGATGCCTGACCAGCAGCGTAACCCAACGCGCTTAGTCAGGCCTTGAGGAAAAAAATAAAAAATAAAAAATAAATATATATATATATATATAGATAGATAGATAGATAAGCGTACATACATACATAAATAATAATTATGATATAAAAAACAAAACAAAGTAAAAACAGACAAAAGTAACCTGCCATACAAAAAGTTGGGCTGGAGAACTTTGAACTGATGGTATTCCCCCAAGTCATCAGTCGGCAGTTGTTGTTGCTGCTGCTGCTGCTGCCGTGGCTGCTGATGATGACGGGAATTATTCCACCACCACAACAGCTGTTCAATGATTTGATTTTGTTCGTCCATTTGTTGTAGCAAAACCTCCTGCTGCAGTAGCAACTGTTCGATTATAGTCACATGGTGTTGTTTCGTTTCTTCTTCTGCTTGTATGTCTTCTGTTGCTGCTGCTTCTTCTTTGTTTCATCTCTCTCTTCTTCTCGTGTGTTTGTGACCACGGCTGGACTTCTGCACGCTGTGTAGTGTTCTTCATCTTCACAGTCTGATGAAATGTCATCGAAAGTTACTCTTTCTGTGACCCAGGCTGTTTGTATCCTGCGTCGGATGTTGTTTTGCTGTTGTTGTTGTGGTGGTGGTGGCTGTAAAGGAGGTTGTGCCTTCTCCTTCTCCTCCTCCTCCTCCTCCTCCATGCTAATAATCAATGTCTTCTTCTTCTGTTTGTTGGTTTGTTGATTAGTAGTGACTTCAGTGCTTTTGACGTTCGGATTGAGACTCACTTTAGAGGTGATTACTTTTTCTCTGGTCAGGTCAGGGGCATAGCCCTTGCTACTGGTACCATGTAACCCAGTACTACCTGCCGCATATGAAGTCTCCCAACGACGGACCAGGCGGAGGAGGAAACCTTTCCCAACGGCTGTGAAGGCGGAAGAGGATGACCAAAGGGCAGGGGGAGCTCTTATCCTTGGCTGGAAGTCCTCCTAGGAGACGGAGCTCCAAAGAAAAAATCTACACCTGCTGAGACCCTTTTTAGCACTCCAAGTCACAATATCGATCCACTTTTGATTCAGTACACAACATGACCTTGACCCTTTCACCTACTTCCGGAATGCGCACACGCACACTTCCGGTCCGACGAGGTCCTCCCAGGAGGTCCGCATTTGAGGGGTCAAAAGTCCCTAATACTACTAGTACAGTAGAAATCATTGTCAGTGGCGTAAAGCAGGGCTGTGTCTTGGTGCTCACATCGTTTGGCATTTTCTTCTCACTGCTGGTGTCCAGCGCCTTCCGCACGTCATCAGAAGGTACCTGTACCACAGGTCAAACAGCGAGTTATCCTACCTGCTCGTCTATGTGCACAACCCACAGTCAGTCACATACTCATCAGTTTCAGTTAGTTTCAATCAGGTGTCCAAGCGTGCGGATTTTTCCATTATTATTCGCTACACAACATCTGCTTTGAAGATACGTACCTGTTCTTCGCTTGAACTGAATATACGAAGTAAAGATACTTACATTAAAACATAACAAATCAAATAAGAAATCTGCTGCTTGCCAGTGATGCTGCTCTGGTCTGACAATGTAAATGGGTTGGAAAAAAAGAAAGTGGACATGTTGAAACAGCACCTCATAACCTCAATACTGCTTTGTTGTCCAGTGTGTCTGTGTGAGTCAGTGAGTTTTGTTTGTTTGTTTGTTTGTTTGAAACTAATCTTGGCGTTGGCCGCTTATTTTCATTCGAGCGTGTGAAAGAATACAGAGGTCATGTTCTGGTTTGTTTAATTAAAAGTTGTGGCGGTGCTGGCCCGGGTGCGTGTGTTTGAACCTGTGTCTTGGCCAGCTACGTAGCAACTGCCACTGGCTGGACATACATGTGGGAAAGCTTCGCCACACCTCAGCTGGGGCTTCCCCTCATCGAAACGCCAGACAGACGTCCCTCCAGGACAGACGCTGGTCCAGGAATTACCGCATCGAACAAACCTCTGTGTGAAATTCAGGCTGCTCTCCCCAGGGAGAGCGCGTCGCAATACTACAGCGCCACTCTTTTTTTTTTGTATTTTTTTCCTGCGTGCAGTTTTATTTGTTTTTCCTATCGAAGTGGATTTTTCTACAGGATTTTGCCAGGAACAATCCTTTTGTTGCCGTGGGTTCTTTTACGTGCGCTAAGTGCATGCTGGGGCTTCCCCTCATCGAAACGCCAGACAGACGTCCCTCCAGGACAGACGCTGGTCCAGGAATTACCGCATCGAACAAACCAATCGTCACTGTACAAAGACCCGAGCCTTGTGTTGTATTGTAAGCTATTATACATTTTGGTCACAAAAGATTTCTCTGTGTGAAATTCGGGTTGCTCTTCTCGGGGAGAGAATGTCGCCACAGTACAACGCCACCCCTTTTTATCTGTCTGCAAATATTTATTTGTTTTGCTGTCAGCGCGGATTTTACTGCACTTTTTTTCCCCCCAGGCACAACCCTTTTGTTGCCGTGGGTTCTTTTACGTGCGCTAAGTGAATTCTACACATAAGACCTAGGTTTATTGTCCCGTCAGAATGACTAGCGTACAGACCACCATTCAAGATTTAGTGGAGGGGGCAGATGGGGGTGGGAGGGGGTGGTGGGAGGGTACTAGGGGGTGTGGGATTCGAACCTGCGCGCTCGGGTTCTTTGGCTATTCATGTACGCGGGACGCGTTACCACTGGGCAGCCGCTCCACACTGAACTACTTGACCCCTCTTGACTGCCAGAGCCGTGTGACGTCACTGATGACAATCAAACGAAGGGAAAGTACTCTGAAAGGCTGGAAATGGACACAGTTGATCTGGAGTGGTA
>NC_134880.1:4484061-4494061 GCF_041734735.1 Babylonia areolata | reverse complement strand
TTCGCTTTCGCTTTTAGCTGACTTGCGAAGCAAAACGAAACGAATTCGTTGAAGAAAAAAATATTGTATAAGGACTTTAAAAAAAAAAACGGTGCAAGGTCTGTGTTGGAACTGATTTTGGTTTAGTTCCATGTAGTCTTGAACCCGATTTTACGAAAGATGGAAACTACGTCAGTGTCTGCAAACACGTCGAGGCCCAGTGTTGCAGAGACAATGGTTTTGACTGTCACAGCTTTTGAAAACTTTTAATGTGATAGGCTTGCAGTTGGAGTCACAGAACATCCGTCACTCGTTTCCAACTATTTTTCTAAACCAAGCAAGCTGATGCACAGTCAATGTACCGTCACAATTACTGACCTTTCTGTTTCCTTTCTAGAGAGCCAAGCCCAATATGGTGGTGCCCTGTGTTGCGCCTAGCTGATAGTTTAAATCGATATAATTGCTTTAATGCGCACAAATGCATGGGTCTGTATTTGTTAAGTTTAATGCATGGGTCTGTATTTGTTAAGTTTAGTTAAGTTTAATGCATGGGTCTGTATTTGTTAAGTTTAGTTAAGTTTAATGCATGGGTCTGTATTTGTTAAGTCTAATGCATGGGTCTGTATTTGTTAAGTTTCATGCACGGGTCTGTATTTGTTAAGTTTCATGCATGGGTCTGTATTTGTTAAGTTTAGTTAAGTTTTATGCATGGGTCTGTATTTGTTAAGTCTAATGCATGGGTCTGTATTTGTTAAGTTTAGTTAAGTTTAATGCATGGGTCTGTATTTGTTAAGTTTAGTTAAGTTTAATGTATGGGTCTGTATTTGTTAAGTTTGATGCATGGGTCTGTATTTGTTAAGTTTAATGCATGGGTCTGTATTTGTTTAGTTTAATGCATGGGTTTGTATTTGTTAAGTTTAATGCATGGGTCTGTATTTGTTTACCCATCTGCCAGTGTTTAGATCATGAGGTTGTTTCAGTTCATTTCGTGTCTACTTTCATGATGGAACAAAAACAGTGCAATATAAAACTGCCACTCTCCCCGCTCCCAGACTCACAAAACAGATTCAATGAAAGATAATTCATCTCCATCTTCTTTTGGCTCTTGTATTCGACCATACCGCTCTTTCCATCAGTACGACAGGAACCATGCCACTTTAACTACAGGCACAGGAGTTGTGTCCCTTTAGTAGGCAGACGACTATTTCCGATTTGTTAGCCACTGGAGTGGTAGTGAGTACGTCATAGTAAATTGGCAGATGAACGTGTTTGATGCTTCTGTGGACACGGAAGCTGCCAGCTGATTATCGCAATTTGGCAGCAGCAGGAAAGGAGAGTCTGATTTACGCTGGATGGATTCACGATCACGACAGAGCAATACTGGAGCGTAAAAAGTGACGGTCATCCTTTTGACGATCTACCCGACTGGTGTGTCAGAAATCTGAGAAGGTATAGACTGTTGTCTTATCGTCTGAAGTTTTCAGAAGGTATAGACTGTTGTCTTATTGCCTGAAGTTTTCAGAAGGTATAGACTGTTGTCTTATCGTCTGAAGTTTTCAGAAGGTATAGACTGTTGTCTAATCGTCTGAAGTTTTCAGAAGGTATAGACTGTTGTCTTATCGTCTGAAGTTTTCAGAAGGTATAGACTGTTGTCTTATCGTCTGAAGTTTTCAAAAGGTATAGACTGTTGTCTTATCGTCTGAAGTTTTCAGAAGGTATAGACTGTTGTCTAATCGTCTGAAGTTTTCAGAAGGTATAGACTGTTGTCTTATCGCCTGAAGTTTTCAAAAGGTATAGACTGTTGTCTTATCGTCTGAAGTTTTCAGAAGGTATAGACTGTTGTCTTATTGCCTGTAGTTTTGAAAAGGTATAGACTATTGTCTTATCGTCTGAAGTTTTCAGAAGGTATAGACTGTTGTATTATCGCCTGAAGTTTTCATAACATTTGCAACACTGTTTATGGAGTGTTGGATTTTTTTGTGTGTGACTGAATTTCATAATGCGTGTGTCTTATGACTTTGGAGGCAACTGTTTCCAGTACTGGATGATTTCTGTGTGATAGCATTAATTTTGATAATTCTTATGGGTCACGACTAAGGTGATATCGGTTATGGTGTTGAGTGATTTCTGTGTTATGAAATTTAATATTATGTGTGTACTATGAGTGTAGAGGTATCTCTTATGACATACATTTTTGTGCGTGGTTAGTTGCTGTGTAATTACACACTCTCAGAGGTACCGTCAGACTATATTCCATTTTACATGGGGTTTACAGAAGGCTCAGGCTTGATCAGTATAATTATGTTTCTTTTCAGAATCGATGACCTTAACGTTAAAAGCTTAAAATGCTAAAAACCCTTTAGCCTTTTATGGTTATCAAGGCAAGGAATATTCATTGGCTGTGTGTAGGGCTCGGCTCATCAAGGCAAGGAATATTCATTGGCTGTGTGTAGGGCTGATCAAGGCAAGGAATATTCATTGGCTGTGTGTAGGGCTGATCAAGGCAAGGAATATTCATTGGCTGTGTGTAGGGCTCATCAAGGCAAGGAATATTCATTGGCTGTGTGTAGGGCTCATCAAGGCAACAAGTATTCATTGGCTGTGTGTAGGGCTCATCAAGGCAACAAGTATTCATTGGCTGTGTGTAGGGCTCATCAAGGCAAGGAATATTCATTGGCTGTGTGTAGGGCTCGGCTCATCAAGGCAACGAGTATTCATTGGCTGTGTGTAGGGCTCGGCTCATCAAGGCAAGGAATATTCATTGGCTGTGTGTAGGGCTCGGCTCATCAAGGCAAGGAATATTCATTGGCTGTGTGTAGGGCTCGGCTCATCAAGGCAACAAGTATTCATTGGCTGTGTGTAGGGCTCATCAAGGCAACGAGTATCCATTCGCTGTGTGTAGGGCTTGGCTCATCAAGGCAAGGAATATTCATTGGCTGTGTGTAGGGCTCGGCTCATCAAGGGAAGGAATATTCATTCGGTGTGTGTAGGGCTCGGCTCATCAAGGCAAGGAATATTCATTGGCTGTGTGTAGGGCTCGGCTCATCAAGGGAAGGAATATTCATTCGGTGTGTGTAGGGCTCGGCTCATCGAGGCAAGGAATATTCATTCGCTGTGTGTAGGGCTCAGCTCATCAAGGCAACGAGAATTCATTGGCTGTGTGTAGGGCTCATCAAGGCAAGGAGTATTCATTGGCTGTGTGTAGGGCTCATCAAGGCAAGGAATATTCATTGGCTGTGTGTAGGGCTCATCAAGGCAACAAGTATTCATTGGCTGTGTGTAGGGCTCATCAAGGCAAGGAATATTCATTGGCTGTGTGTAGGGCTCATCAAGGCAAGGAGTATTCATTGGCTGTGTGTAGGGCTCGGCTCATCAAGGCAACAAGTATTCATTCACTGTGTGTAGGGCTCGGCTCATCAAGGCAACAAGTATTCATTCACTGTGTGTAGGGCTCGGCTCATCAAGGCAACAAGTATTCATTCACTGTGTGTAGGGCTCGGCTCATCAAGGCAAGGAATATTCATTCACTGTGTGTAGGGCTCGGCTCATCAAGGCAACAAGTATTCATTCACTGTGTGTAGGGCTCGGCTCATCAAGGCAAGGAATATTCATTCACTGTGTGTAGGGCTCGGCTCATCAAGGCAAGGAATATTCATTGGCTGTGTGTAGGGCTCGGCTCATCAAGGCAAGGAATATTCATTCACTGTGTGTAGGGCTCGGCTCATCAAGGCAAGGAGTATTCATTCACTGTGTGTAGGGCTCATCAAGGCAAGGAATATTCATTCACTGTGTGTAGGGCTCGGCTCATCAAGGCAAGGAATATTCATTCACTGTGTGTAGGGCTCGGCTCATCAAGGCAAGGAATATTCATTCACTGTGTGTAGGGCTCGGCTCATCAAGGCAAGGAGTATTCATTCACTGTGTGTAGGGCTCATCAAGGCAAGGAATATTCATTGGCTGTGTGTAGGGCTCATCAAGGCAAGGAATATTCATTGGCTGTGTGTAGGGCTCGACTCATCAAGGCAACAAGTATTCATTCACTGTGTGTAGGGCTCATCAAGGGAAGGAGTATTCATTCACTGTGTGTAGGGCTCATCAAGGCAAGGAATATTCATTGGCTGTGTGTAGGGCTCGACTCATCAAGGCAACAAGTATTCATTCACTGTGTGTAGGGCTCATCAAGGGAAGGAGTATTCATTCACTGTGTGTAGGGCTCATCAAGGCAAGGAGCATTCATTCACTGTGTGTAGGGCTCATCAAGGCAAGGAGTATTCATTCACTGTGTGTAGGGCTCATCAAGGCAAGGAGTATTCATTCACTGTGTGTAGGGCTCATCAAGGGAAGGAGTATTCATTCACTGTGTGTAGGGCTCATCAAGGCAAGGAGTATTCATTGGCTGTGTGTAGGGCTCATCAAGGCAAGGAATATTCATTGGCTGTGTGTAGGGCTCATCAAGGCAAGGAATATTCATTGGCTGTGTGTAGGGCTCATCAAGGCAAGGAATATTCATTGGCTGTGTGTAGGGCTCGGCTCATCAAGGCAACGAGTATTCATTGGCTGTATGTAGGGCTCGGCTCATCAAGGCAACAAGTATTCATTGGCTGTGTGTAGGGCCCATCAAGGCAACGAGTATCCATTCGCTGTGTGTAGGGCTTGGCTCATCAAGGCAAGGAATATTCATTGGCTGTGTGTAGGGCTCGGCTCATCAAGGCAAGGAATATTCATTGGCTGTGTGTAGGGCTCGGCTCATCAAGGCAAGGAATATTCATTCACTGTGTGTAGGGCTCATCAAGGCAAGGAATATTCATTGGCTGTGTGTAGGGCTCATCAAGGCAAGGAATATTCATTGGCTGTGTGTAGGGCTCATCAAGGCAAGGAATATTCATTGGCTGTGTGTAGGGCTCATCAAGGCAAGGAATATTCATTGGCTGTGTGTAGGGCTCATCAAGGGAAGGAATATTCATTGGCTGTGTGTAGGGCTCATCAAGGGAAGGAATATTCATTGGCTGTGTGTAGGGCTCATCAAGGCAAGGAATATTCATTGGCTGTGTGTAGGGCTCGGCTCATCAAGGCAACAAGTATTCATTGGCTGTGTGTAGGGCTCGGCTCATCAAGGCAAGGAGTATTCATTCACTGTGTGTAGGGCTCATCAAGGCAAGGAATATTCATTGGCTGTGTGTAGGGCTCATCAAGGCAAGGAATATTCATTGGCTGTGTGTAGGGCTCATCAAGGGAAGACGGGGCCCAGTCCTCACCCTCCGCCACTCCAGCCTTCCCCAACCTGCATCACGTACCCATTTACACCCGGGTGGGGTGAGGAAACTCGGAGTAAAGTGCCGCTTTTCCCAAGGACACAACACCATGCCGAATCGGGGACACGAACCCTGATCAGAACACTGGATCAGACTGAAGTCGAACGGCTGACCGATCTGCTCTGGTGTCTCCCTTAATTAACTCTCTCCATACGAACAGCGAAAGAGACGATGTTAACAGCGTTTCACCCCAATTACCATCATCAAAATATTGCAAGTGGAAGGCTCTTATACTGAAGAGGTGAATGTTGACAAAGAATACCACAATTATGACGACGGAAGCTAAAGGTTGGGTCATTCAGACACCCACTGGACATCCGAGGGGTCTGTGTAGAGGAGAAGAGAGGACTGGCCGTACCGAGTGAGTTAACACAACACCACACACAGAGGACACAGGCAGGAACCACCGTGGCTTGGTAGTCATCGTCGCGGACTGACGATAAGGAAAACGCAGGTTCGAGTCCTATCGATCATCCACTTCACGGATTCGGCTCTGGGCGTGTCGCTACACAACTTTCCTGAACAACACTACAGGTGTCTGTATCTCTCGAGCCTATTTGCGCTGGGAAATAGCACGAAAGGAAGCGTAGAGTCCCCAACTTGAAATGGACCTTCATAGCAGCATCGTCCTCATCATCAACGTCAGTTAGGACAGAACGTAAAAACAGTCTGTCCTTTCATGTCCTAATGTCAGACTGACCTCATTTTCGGGTTCGCCTCTATTTCCGTGATTGTGGTGAGTTCCTGTCAAAGTATTCAGCGTTGGCAGACTCCTGGTAGACTTTCGCTGGAGGCAGTCACTATTTCAGAGGAGGAAGGAATGTTCACTCAGTCTGGCTCCTTGACTAAACGCACAGTTGTTGTTAGTAGGAGTGTTAGTAGGTGGAGTCGAGCGTGATGGTGGATTGCATCAGGCACTACTGAACACCACCGCAGTGCAGGGTCTCCTCAGGTGTGTGGCCTTCTGGTGGCCTAATATCATTTGATCCGTATGAACTATGGGCACTGGGACCGCGGCATACGTATGGTCTGGGTGTGGTTGTGTAGGGGGTGGGGTGGGGGAACGATGCAGAATAATACAAAAACATAAAACAAAGAAATAAAAGAGAGATAAAACGAAAAGAGAACAAAAATCAATAACAACTGATCAACGCCGGAAAGTGAGACATAAATGTCCTCTTTGTTACTCTGTGTGTGTGTGTGTGTGTGTGTGTGTGTGTGTGTGTGAGAGAGAGAGAGAGAGAGAGAGAGAGAGAGAGAGAGAGAGAGAGATTGTATTGTGCTATTATGGTTTTAAAAAAAAACATTTAGAAAACATTCAGCCTGCTGTAAGAGATCGCATTTAATTTTTTTTTTTTAAACATAACTGTTTGGCAGATGATGTTGCACAGAGAACTATCATTATGACTACTACCACACGAAGATTCTGTGCCATACAAATTTGTTTATTTTTTTAGCTGGACATAAGAATCAGGACCTCCACTGCACATAACAACAAGCTCTATAAATGATTTTTTTTTTTTTTTTTTTTGTATTTCTATTTCTTTTTCTCACAACAGATTTCTCTGTGTGAAATTCGGGCTGCTATCCCCAGGGAGAGCGCGTCGCTACACTAAAGCGCCACTCATGGTTTTTTTTCCTGCATGCCAGTTTTATTTGTTTTTCCTATCGAAGTGGACTTTTCAACAGAATTTTGTCAGGAACAAACGTTTTGTTGCCTTGGGTTCTTTTACGTGCGCTAAGTGCATGCTGCATACGGGACCTCGGTTTATCGTCTCATCCGAATGACTAGCATCCAGACCACCACTCAAGGGGGAGAAAATATCGGCGGTTGAGCCGTGATTCGAACCAGCGCGCTCAGATTCTCTCGCTTCCTAAGCGGACGCGTTACCTCTAAGCCATCACTCCACATTATGGAGTATGTAATGGTTATATCTTTTCAAATGGTTGTGGAAGTTTACACACACACACACACACACACACACACACACACGCGCACACACACACACACACACACACACACACACACACACACACACACACACACACACACACACACACACACACACACACACACACACACACACACACTCATGTATAAAATCTAGTCATTAAACTGGCACGCAGTTTTAATTATTAGTTTACACCAGGCAAACACGGGAACGACAGCCAACCAACAAACTATAAATATGTGCATTCCAGTGAATGTTTATTGTCATATGTTTTGCAGTAGACGTTAACTTCGAAGGGGGGGAGAGGGGGTTGGGGAGGGGAGGGGGCTTTTCCTTGCCATATAGGCCAACATCGTGTCTTTCAAACAGATTTGACATAATTATATCAGTTACAATGTTTTAAAGTGAATGTTCGCAACGTTTTTCTAATGATTTAAAAAAAAAAATTTACGAATACCCATATTTTGTGATTTTAATGTTACTTTTTATGTCACGTGTAACGGTGTTTTTTTGTTTTTTGTTTTTTTGTTTGTTTTGTTTTGTTTTGTTTGTTTGTTTGTTTGTTTTGCGTTTCTTTTTCCGCATCTGGTGTAATATTTCTTGATGAAATACTAGTACTAACATTGTTCGTATCTTCTCTTATTTTATGTGTAATTAAACAGATCAGATTAAGCTGTAGTCATCTCAATCCTGCAACTGAAGGTATTGCAGTATGGGTGTAACTGGTGTCGATTACTGTTTTAAGATAGTATTGTCAGGAAAAAAAAAGTCTTTTTAATGATAGAAGCAAGAAAATTCAGCTGTAGCTTGCAAACTTTAAAAAGAACAGGAATGTTGTATATTTCTCTTTTTTTTTTCCTCCTTCTCTGGCTTTCTTCCTATCTTTTCTAGAAATCTTCAGATTCAAACACTTGACTGTTGGCCGCCGTTCTTTCTCTGTTTCTGGACCTTGCGATTGGAATGAACTTCCTCTTTCGCTTCGTCAAGTGTCCACACTCAGCTCTTTCAAGTCTGGCCTTAAAACCCACCTCTTCCCAAAATAGCCTCCCTTCCCTGCCTCTTCCTTGTCTTCAGTTTCTCCAGTTTTAGAGTTATGCATGCGTGTGAATGACTGGTGCGAAAGCGCTTTGATTTGTCTCTGAACAAGATCCAGCGCTATATAAATACCATTATCATTATTATAAATCTATGTGATTGGAATGCAAAGTGGCTTGGGAATATAGGTGTCCTTAAAAGTGGTCTGTGTTGTGTCTTTCTTAATTCAGGATTCTGACTTATATAACATCGGTTTCGTACCAAGTAACAGCACACAGTTTTATTTTATTGTTTGATGGTCTGATGTGCTCTCAGCTTGTCACTTGACACACATCAGCGCCGCTCTGCGCAAAGAGCAGGAAGCAGACTATAGATATTACATTGTCAGTCAAGTGACTGCAGACAATAGATTGTAAAAACTGTCACCAAGCTTTCTGGTCCGATCCACAGTCTCTGAATGAAGTATGCAACAAACGGTTACACAGAAAGGCGAAGTCAGAATGCTTCACATCCAGTTCACAGAATTTGTGAGACGATTCCCTTGGGTCGTCGGTACAGAAGGATTCTTCTTCTTCCTCTTCCTCCTCCACCTCTTCGTCTTCTCCTTCTCCCTGAACTCTGTGAAGAGTCACTGGAGCGCCGCATAGAAGACCTGTTCAGCAGATTCGCTGTGGTCTGTTAGTTGCGCGTAAAAGCAAAAAGGTTTTCCTGTCCATTCTGCAATGTTGTCTGGTCAGTCCTTCGTTACAGAAGTATCAGCAGTATTTCGAAATAAACGTTGAACCAACAGCTTCTGTCCAGAGCGGTCAGTGTCCTGTGTCTTGAACCAACAGCTTCTGTCCAGAGCGGTCAGTGTCCTGTGTCTTGAACCAACAGCTTCTGTCCAGAGCGGTCAGTGCCGTGTGTCTTGAACCAACAGCTTCTGTCCAGAGCGGTCAGTGCCGTGTGTCTTAAACCAACAGCTTCTGTCCACAGCGGTCAGTGTCCTGTGTTTTGAATCAACAGCTTCTGTCCACAGCGGTCAGTGTCTTGTGTCTTGAATCAACAGCTTCTGTCCAGAACGGTCAGTGTCCTGTGTCTTGAACCAACAGCTTCTGTCCAGAGCGGTCAGTGTCCTGTGTCTTGAACCAATAGAGCGGACAGTGCCGTGTGTCTTGAACCAACAGTTTCTGTCCAGAGCGGTCAGTGCCGTGTGTCTTGAATCAACAGCTTCTGTCCAGAGCGGTCAGTGCCGTGTGTCTTGAATCAATAGAGCGGTCAGTGTCCTGTGTCTTGAACCAACAGCTTCTGTCCAGAGCGGCCAGTGCCGTGTGTCTTGAATCAACAGCTTCTGTCCAGAACGGTCAGTGTCCTGTGTCTTGAACCAACAGCTTCTGTCCAGAGCGGTCAGTGCCGTGTGTCTTGAACCAACAGCTTCTGTCCACAGCGGTCAGTGTCCTGTGTCTTGAACCAACAGCTTCTGTCCAGAGCGGTCAGTGCCGTGTGTCTTGAACCAATAGAGCGGACAGTGCCGTGTGTTTTGAACCAACAGCTTCTGTCCAGAGCGGTCAGTGCCGTGTGTCTTGAACCAATAGAGCGGTCAGTGTCCTGTGTCTTGAACCAACAGCTTCTGTCCAGAGCGGTCAGTGCCGTGTGTCTTGAACCAATAGAGCGGTCAGTGTCCTGTGTCTTGAACCAACAGCTTCTGTCCAGAGCGGTCAGTGCCGTGTGTCTTGAACCAAT
>NC_134880.1:4461561-4479061 GCF_041734735.1 Babylonia areolata | reverse complement strand
AGACGTGACCCCCGAGCAGTGTGTCCGCTCGATTCTCTCAGTCCACTCGATGAACTTTACCCGGACTGATCCTGCCTACCTCCTGCACAGCTGTCGTGTATATAGTGTCCCAATGTATGCTGTCATCATCAAACGACTGAAACCGCAAAACAACATTAGCAACTCAGTGTACTGTATCATCACAGACTTCACAAAAAACATGAATGACTCAGTGACTTCTTCCACTATACAGCTGTCGTGTATATAGTGTCCCAGGCATGCTCTTATCAAACGGCTGAAACAAAACAGCTACTATACTGTATTGTAGTGGGGACGACGTGGTGAAGGGTTGTCGTGTCGACAATGCACCCATGTAGACTCGTACCACACTCACGCCCAGTTCTCCATTCAATTCTTTATTCATTTTCATACCGAAACTTAAACAAAAACAACCCCCTGTCACGGCTCGTGGGCGATCTGCGTACATGCCTGTCTGCATTTTTTTTTTCCTTCCCTTTTCCCCCTTTCTCTCTCCCTTCTTCCCCCCCCCTCCCCCCCTCTCCCTTCTCCTCCTCTCTCCCCCTTCTTCTCTTTCTCCCTTCTCCCCCCTCTTTCCATCCCTCTCCTTCACCTCCCTCTCTCCTTCGTGCTTTTGCACATGTGGCATGTCCCTTCTCCTGAACGTTGTTTTTTTTTTTTTTTTTTTTTTTTTTTTTAACTCTGAGCGAGTTCAGCGTACGTGCTGTAGGGCGCCGTCGATGAAGTAGTGGGGGCGTTTCCCTTTGTCACCCCTTCTTCTGTATTAGTCTGTTTCACTCTGGGCCAGTGACGTGCCTGGTGACAGGTTTTTCCGGTGTTTCTTCCCCTCCGTGCCGCTGCCTTCGACGGGTCCCCAGAACACAAGCCTGGAAACTTCCTCACTCCCGTTCCCGCTCCCACCCCCACTCCATACTTCCGTCTACCCCTTTCCCACCTTCCCACTGTCCCTCTTGCCGACCAGCTGCAGCCATCAAGCTACAAGTTTTGTCCGTTTTCAGCTGTCAGCACGAGTTTTGTACTCTGGCAGCGGGGTTGAGCAGTACTGCTGCAGTTGACTGTAACTTGTAGAATTGTGCTGTGTTTAGACAAAGGTTAATTTTTGGTTTGTAATGCCTTGTTTTGTGGCGGGTATTTATTTATTTTTTTGCATCACCACAGTAAAGCAACGAGCTGAACTCTTCTGTGTCTCTGTGTTTGTGTTGTCGGGACGTTAGCTAGTCTGGGAAGGGGTGGGGGTTCATGGGCAACCCCTTACGGGTTGTGACACTCCCCTCCTCCTCCCTCGCTTCCCCCCCCCCCCAAAAAAAAAAAAAAAAAAACCAATATAAAAAAAAAAACAACCCCCCCCCCAAAAAAACAACAACTCAGGACTAAGATGTTCCCACAGGCACTTGTGCCCGCTGCCTGTCAGCCTGACACACACATTCTGCCGGTGAACCTAAGTCACCCAGTCTCTCCCCTTCCACAAAGCACCTGCTTGCTCTGTGATGTCGTCTCTCCAGTGGTTGGAGCCAAGGTACTATTTTCATCCTTCCTCAACACACTGTAGTATACCCTCAGATTAAGCCCCAACAATACGATTATTCACAAAATAAGAATAATATTTTCTGAAACTCTAACCCAAAGCAAAAAAAATATTTTAAATTTTTTTTACCAACTAGGCCAAATTAGGTTGGTATACAAGAATAAAGAAAGATATTCCTACACTTCTAATGGCGGGAAAATTAACAAAGGACGCTCACAACCCCTCATTATTTAGTTCTGGACATTCCAAGACATTATTCAACTTGGGACCCCGATAGTTCAGAGGTATAAGCCGAAGTGGTCGAAGGGAGATAACCTAGCCCTTCCACTCAGTTCAGCACGGTCGGTAACAGACATTCCTGCTGGATATGAGAGGCTAATTTATTGTCCTCTCACAGTTTTATCACAGACTAGTCACAAAAAAGTTAATGACTGACCTCATCCATTATACAGCTGTCGTGTATTTAGTGTTCCACGTGTGCCGTCATCAAATCGACTCTGTAAAGCAAAACAACAAGGCACAAAACGTTCATGACTGACCACTTCATTACGGGCTTGAAACTGAAAGCAGGCGTGTTTTAAAAAAGAAATCGAGATATGATTAGAATTATACAGACTGCATGGTCTGCCACTGCTGGTCTCTCATAGTCTGCCACTGGTGGCCTCTCAGGGTCTACCACTGCTGGCCTCTCAGGGTCTACCACTGCTGGCATCTCATTGAAGACATGAACGGCTGATTTCAGGCACATGTACACCAGGAACAGCTTGAACAATGTGTTTAAAAACAAAATCTGTTTGAGCCCAGTCAACAGTTATTCAGTGTTACTCGGGGTATGACCTGTTTCAGCCCAGTCAACAGTTATTCAGTGGTACTCAAGGCATGATCTGATTCAGCCCAGTCAGCAGTTATTCAGTGGTACTCAGGGCATGACCTGTTTCAGCCCAGTCAACAGTTATTCAGTGGTACTCAGGGCATGATCTGTTTGAACCCAGTCAACAGTTATTCAGTGGTACTCAGGGCATGATCTGTTTGAACCCAGTCAACAGTTATTCAGTGGTACTCAGGGCATGATCTGTTTGAGCCCAGTCAGCAGTTATTCAGTGGTACTCAAGGCATGATCTGATTCAGCCCAGTCAACAGTTATTCAGTGGTACTCAGGGCATGATCTGTTTGAGCCCAGTCAGCAGTTATTCAGCGGTACTCAGGGCATGGTCTGTTTGATCCCAGTCAACAGTTATTCAGTGGTACTCGGGGCATGACCTGTTTCAGCCCAGTCAACAGTTATTCAGTGGTACTCAGGGCATGATCTGTGCGTTGGGTTGATGCCAAGATCAGGCATCTGCTCTTTTTTTCCTCACAAAATTTGTGGAGTGTTGGCCTGGAGGTAATGCGTCCGCATAGGAAGCAAGAGAATTCGAGTGCACGGATTCAAATCCCATAGTTGCCGATATTTTCTCCCCCTCCACTAGGCCTTGAGTGGTGGTCTGGACGCTAGTCATTCGGATGAGATGATAAACCAAGGTCCCGTGTGCAGCATGCACTCAGCGCACGTAAAAGAACCCACGGCAACAAAAGGATTATCACTAACAAAATTCTGTCGCAAAATCCAATTCGATAGGAAAACAAATAAAATTGCAGGCAAAAAAACAAAAACAAAGCAAAACAAAACAAAAAAAACCAAAAACAAAAGAACCCACACACACAACAACAACAACAACAAAACACACCAAAAACAAACAAAAAAACAGGGAAAAAAAATGGGTGGCGCTCTCAGTGTAGCGACATGATGTCCCTGGGGAGAGCAGCCCGAATTTCACATAGAGAAATCCGTGGTGACAAATAAGTGTATTACAATACAATACAATACAATACGATACAATACAATACAATTTTGAAAACTGAACATGAAACAGAAAATTTCAAACGGTAGTGACGGTGTTGTTTTTTCTTTGTAAAATAATTATCATGAAAAATGCACGTGCAAAGAAAGCACCTCCAGTCACGAGTGGTTCTTACAATCATAGTGACTGCACGCACCGCTGGTTGTTCCAAACTTAAGTGGCATCATTTCACCACGCCCCCGAGCAGAAAGCTGTGCAGCTTCTCTTTGGGGAACCCCGTGGTTCTGCAACTGTTGTTCTTGCTGCTCTTACTGCTTCCGATGACGATGGTGGTGTGACAGTGACGATAAAAACACTGAATGATGATGGTGATGGTAACGATGACTATGGTAACAGTAACAATGATGATGATGATGATTATGTAGTATCAACAACACTGAAGAATAAAAACACACAAACACACACACACATATATATATATATATACATACACAATCACAGACACACACACACAATCACAGACACACACACAATCACACACACACTCACAGACACACACACACACTCACAGACACACACACACACAATCACACACACACACTCACAGACACACACACACACTCACAGACACACACACATTCCTCCCTCTCGCAGATACCAACCCACTCGAGCAGAAAGCTGTGCAACTTCTCTTTGGGGAACCCCGTGGTTCTGCAACTGTTGTTCTTGCTGCTCTTACTGCTTCCGATGACGATGGTGGTGTGACAGTGACGATAAAAACACTGAATGATGATGGTGATGGTAACGATGACTATGGTAACAGTAACAATGATGATGATGATGATTATGTAGTATCAACAACACTGAAGAATAAAACACACACACACACACACACACAATCACAGACACACACACACACATATATACACACACAATCACACACACACATACATACACACACAAACACACACACATACATACACACACAAACACACACACACACACACACACACTAACAGACAGACAGACAGACACACACACACACACACACACACATTCCTCCCTCTCGCAGATACGAACCCACTCTAAGCGAAGCAAGCTGTCATTGTGGGGGCGTTGAAACAGGAAATGGCAGACAAAAACATAAAGCCGGGAACGGTGATTGCGCCGTGCAGCTGTCGGCACCATTGTCAGTTCAGTTCACTCACTCATGGAGGCGGCACAGCGTTCGGTTATATATAATGATAATTTCAATAATTATAATGATGATAATAACACCACCACCGCTAATACCTCTACCACTACCACCATCACCACCACTACTACCACTACCACCATCACCACTACTACTATGATGATGATAATTTTAATGATAATTGTAATAATAATGATAAAGATGATAATAACACCACCACCACATCTACCATCACCACTACTGCCACTACTACTACCAACCACCACCACCATCACCATTGCTACTGCTGCTAGAAACTAAGTGAGTTAGTCAGCTACAGGTAACTAGCTATCTATCTAGCTAACTAACTAACTTAATTAACGAACTTAACGATTCGTTCAGTCTGACTCTCCCCCTCCACTCTCTGACCTCCGTCACAGCTCTTCGCGTCTCCTCTCCCCTACGCCATCGTCATGAGCTGCATCAGCGTGCACACCTTCACCATGGCCATCTACACGGGCTTCACGAGCTCCTCCAAGGAGAAGATCTTCATCTGGCTGACCTACTGGTCCTACTTCTCGCTCACGGCTCGCTTCCTCCTCACCACCTTCAACGCCTGGAGCTACGTCTTCCGCCAGAGACGGGCCAACGGTCGGTCCGCGCAGCTGGGGGACGGGGCGGGGCAGAAGCGGGAGGAAGAGTGCTGTGGTGAGTTACAGTGTTGTGGTGAGTTACAGTGCTGTGGTGAGTTTCAGTTTCAGTGTTGTTGTGAGTTACAGTGTTGTTGTGAGTTACAGTGTTGTGGTGAGTCACAGTTTCAGTGTTGTTGTGAGTTAGTGTTGTTGTGAGTTACAGTTGTGAGTTACAGTGTTGTTGTGAGTTACAGTGTTGTGGTGAGTCACAGTGTGGTGTGTGAGTTTCAGTGTTGTTGTGAGTTAGTGTTGTTGTGAGTTACAGTTGTGAGTTACAGTGTTGTGGTGAGTTTACGTGTTGTGGTGAGTTACAGTGTTGCGGTGAGTTTACGTGTTGTGGTGAGTTTCAGTTTCAGTGTTGTGAGTTTCAGTGTTGTGGTGAGTTTCAGTTCAGTGAGGGGGCGGGTGGTGGTGGTGGTGGGTGTGTTCTCAGAGAAGCGACGCGCTCTTCCCGGGGAGAGCGGTATGGATTCCACACAGAGAAATCTGCTGTGACAAAAGAGTAATACAATACAATGTGTGTGTGTGTGTGTGTGCAGAGGGAGGCAGAGAAACGGCATCGTGGGGAGGGGAGGGGGTGGAGAGAGAGAGAGAGAGAGGAGGGCGGAGTGGGGGTGGGGGTGTTTGGGGGGGAGGGCAGCGCTCTCAAAGAAGCGACGCGTGCTTAGGTCGCATTTTAATTCAGTAGAGGTCAAGCGTGGCCTTGAAAACGTGTGTTCTGCATGAATGATTTATTGAAATTCAATCGTGCTGTGGAGCAGGATGCATGGAATTAACATATGTACCCATCCCTGTGTCTGCCCGTTCCGAACAAGGAAGTGTTTGCAGTGCATTTCATCTTTTTTTAAATCTCTTTCCTGACTCCATTTTTTTTTTTTTTCAAAGTCAGATTTACGTTTAACAATGGACTAATCATTGCGTCTTGCATTTGATTGTTTTAGTTAAAATATGCCGTGACGTTTTCTTGTTTGTTTGTTTGTTGGTGTTGTTGTCCCGCCCCCCCTGCTGAATTAGCGCACACTCCTCTCCCTTCCCTTTGTCATTGTCTCCCCGTCTCCCCTTTTCCCTGTTTCTTTTTTTTTCTTTTTTTCCGCTTAAGTTGACTTCGTCAAGTTTTTGCGCCTTGTAAATATTATTATAGTAGTAGTTCTTTTTTTAAAAAATGTATTTATCTATTATTTATTTATTTATTTACTCTTTTCTTTTTATTTTATTTTATTTTTATTATTATCATTTTATTTATTTATTTGTAATTTTTTTTTTTTTTAATTATTATCATTTTTTTTCTCAAGGCCTGACTAAGCGCGTTGGGTTACGCTGCTGGTCAGGCATCTGCTTGGCAGATGTGGTGTAGCGTATATGGATTTATTCGAACGCAGTGACGCCTCCTTGAGCTACTGAAACTGAAAGTCCATCTCTTTGTCTCTGTCTGGTCCCCTCCCCTCTGTCCTTGGGTTAATCCCCCTCTCTCCATTTCTCCTCTCCCTCTCTCTCACTCACTCACTCATTCCTTTGCACACAATCTCTCTCTCCCTCTCTCCATCACTCACACGCTTGACCCCCCCCCCCCCCCCCTCTCTCTTCTGTCTTTGTATATGTTGCTCTGTCTGTGTGTCTTATAATGCTGCTACTGGTGCTACTTCTGCACCTAATACTTGTAGTACTATTATAACCCGCTTGGCCAAGAGAGTGGGGATGTACTTGGGCAAGACACTCTCCACTATAATCAAATTCTAGCCCAAATAGTCGGAACAGCAGTTGCCTCCTCTGCTGTTCTGATGGTCATAGTCGGACACGACTGACTATCATATATATATATATATATATATATATATATATATATATATATTACTGCTACTACCACTGATGTTGCATCACCACCATTATTACAGCCACTATCGGTGCTTCTGCTGCTGTTGCTGCTGCCACGAGCCTACTGCTTTTAAATACCACCACTACTTCTGCCCAGCTCCCTTCTTATGTGTTGACAGATAACGTTTGAGTTACGTGTGATCCATACTGTGTTTCCAGAGATGTCGGTTTTGTTCAAGGCCCAATGGGTTCTGCAGAGTGTGTCCTCAACCACTGGAATCATCGTCACTGGTCTCTACTGGAATGTCCTCTATGATCCTAGTGAGTTCGCGCGTGCGCGCGCGCGCGCGCGCACACACACACACACACACACACCTGCACAGACAGACAGACATACACAGGCAAGCACAGAGACACGTACACAACCTCCTCCTACTACTCCTCTTCTTCCTCCTCCTCCTCCTTCCTTTTCCTTCTCTGCATCCTCCTCAGGATTACTCTCTCTCTCTCTCTCTCTCTCTCTCTATGTAAATATCAAAAAGGAAAAATTGAACACAAGATACCAAGCATAATGAAAAATTGTTCACCCCCCTCCCCCCACACACACCCACCCACACACACACACACACACACACACACACGTCATAGCGCACAATCGTAAATAGTACACAATCGAAAATACTACCAACAACTTAGGAAACTCAAAACTCACTCAGTCGCTAATAGTCATTTTAGTTCATACTGGAAAGGGATGAGGTGTTGAGAATCAAGCAGGAGGGGGAAAGGTGGGCCTTCACACTGGATTTCAAAGATTGTACATACATGTCTGGAGAAGGGGCGGGGACAGAAAAGATAATGATGATGATGGTGATGATGATGAAGGTAACTGATAATGAATGCGCTGAAAAAGACGACACTGGAACGGTTATGATGTTTATGTGATGACGAAGACATTGACGATGATCATGATGATGGATGATGATGATATTGATGATTATGATGATGATGATGACGACATCGATGACAACAAAGAATAGCCCTCGTGTCGCAGACAAGCCAGAGAGCGTGAGAAGCATCAACTCTCACCTGCTCAACGCGCTCTTCGTGCTGGCCGACGTCCTTCTGTCCAGGGCGCCAGTCAGAATCCACCACTTCGTCTACAGCTTCGGCTTCGTCAGCCTCTACGTGCTCTTCTCGCTCGTCTTCTGGGCGGCCGACGGCACCAATGACAAAGGTGATCCCTACATCTACTCCTTGCTGGACTACACGGGCCGGCCCGGGCGCGCCACGCTGGTGATTCTGGCCGTGGACTGTGTGGGCACCCCCGTCGTCCACACTCTCCTCTACCTCCTCTTCCGGCTCAGGCAGTGGGCGGTGGGCCGGTGCCGACCCGGAGAAGACCCCGCCGCGCCGCCTGCCCAGGACGTGCAGGTGAGCAGCCTGTCGCTGGGCGGCAAGAGCGACGCCAGCCGGCGCCCCAGCGGGGAGAAGGACATCTCTCTGGACGACGCGGCCTTCGAGAAGACTCCGCCCCCTCCGCGCGGCGTTCGGGGCAGGGACTACACGCTGACCTCCGACAGGGACGAAGGGGACGTCATGATCGACGTGGACATGGACTTTGAGATGGACGAGAGGCGTGGTGGGGAGGTGGGAGGGGGAGGTATCCCGGCAGGGGAGAGGTTCCGCCCCACCCTGCAGACCAACAGCAGTCAGGTGTCCTGCACGGACTCCACCAAGGCCTTGTTGACATGACCCTCACACCTCTTGGTTTGGAGTATAGAAATGAATCTTTCGTTTTTGTTGTTGGTGTTATCATGTCCAGAAGGGTTGTTCCTGGCAAAATTCTGTGCACAAAATCCATTCGATAGGAAAAACAAATGAAACTGCACGCAGGGAAAAAAAAAAAAGAAAGAAAAAAAAGGGTAGCGCTGTAGTATAGCGACGCGCTCTCCCAGGGGAGAGCAGCCCGAATTTCACACACAAAAATCTGTTGTGACAGAAAGAAACACAAATACAAATACATCATTATCGTTCCATGAGTTTTTTTTTTTTTTTTAATGGGTGGATGTGGGGATGGGAGGGATGTTTTGTGTTTTTTGGTTGGGCAGGGGGGGCGGGGTAGGGATAGGAGGGGGGGGGGGAGTTCGTTTTCAAAAACCGCACTGAAGGTTTATCAACGTCGTCCTCGTCTTTCTTTTTATTGTTGTCACTGTTGTAAACATCTTTGTTTGCATCATGATAATCATACATTATATGTACCTGTAAATCTGTAATATATATATATATATATATCATACTGTATATTACTCTGTGTGTGTGTGTGTGTGTGTGAGACAGAGAGAGAGAGAGAGAGAGAGACAGAGAGAGGATGTCTTCGCACACACGGACGTTTGTATATGTGTGTGTTATGTGTGTGTGTGTTTTGTTGTTGTTGTTTTGTTTGTTTTGTGTGTGTGTGTGTGTGTGTGTGTGTGCACGGGCGCGGTCTTGTGATGTTTATATTATTTTACACTCCCCCCCAAAAAAGAGAAGAAAATTCAAAAAACATATTATTAAACTTGCATCTTTGCGTTTTTAGTTCTTCGGACCTTCCCCTGACTGATTATTTCACCCAGACTTCCACAATCATCAACCCCATTACTTTCCTCAGTCTATCTCACAATTATCAACCCCATTCCTTTCCTCAGTCTATCTCACAATTATCAACCCCATTACATTCCTCAGTCTATCTCACAATTATCAACCCCATTACATTCCTCAGTCTATCTCACAATTATCAACCCCATTCCTTTCCTCAGTCTATCTCACAATTATCAACCCTATTCATTTCCTCACAGACTATCTCACAATCATCAACCCCATTCCTTTCCTCAGTCTATCTCACAATCATCAACCCCATTCCTTTCCTCACAGTCTATCTCACAATCATCAACCCCATTCCTTTCCTCACAGTCTATCTCACAATCATCAACCCCATTCCTTTCCTCACAGACAGTCTATCTCACAATCATCAACCCCATTCCTTACCTCACAGACAGTCCATCTCACAATCATCAACCCTAATCATTTCCTCACAGACAGTCTATCTCACAATTATCAACCCTACTCCTTTCCTCACAGACAGTCTATCTCACAATCATCAACCCCATTCCTTTCCTCACAGACAGTCTATCTCACAATCATCAACCCCATTCCTTTCTTCACAGTCTATCTCACAATCATCAACCCCATTCCTTTCTTCACAGTCTATCTCACAATCATCAACCCTATTCCTTTCCTCACAGTCTATCTCACAATCATCAACCCTATTCCTTTCTTCACAGTCTATCTCACAATCATCAACCCCATTCATTTCCTCACAGACAGTCCATCTCACATAGTCTGTTCTATTTTTGATGATGATGATGATGATATGGATATTTATGTAGCGCTTATCCTGGGTAGAGCGAACTGACGGCTGCCAATGGGCGCTCTTCATCGTTTCCTGTGTCATTCAATCAGGTTTCAGTCACGCACGCACGCACACACACATTCACACACACACTCATACAGACATTTTACGTGTATGATCGTTTTGTTTATTCCCCCATGTAGACAGCCACATTCCGTTATCGGAGGTGTGCATGCTGGGTGTGTTAATGTTTTTGTAACCCACCGAACACTGACATGGAATACAGGATCTTTAACGTGCGTAATCAATCCTCTGTGTAGGTATAAACACGATAACATCCTTCAGCTTATTTTGCTCTCATTCTCTGCGCATAGTCCAACGATTTTATTGGAATATGTGTACTTCTGGAGTAGGCCCTCGTAATTTTATTTCTGTTGTTGTTTGGAAGTTCACGATGTATTTATACGTGTACATTTGGTACATGCTTGTTTGAATATTTGCATGATTTTATTACAAGGTTTTTGTCCTTGGTTTTTTTGTTTTGTTTTGTTTTGTTTTTTTTGGTTTAATATTGACATATTCGTGGATATGGAACATCAAATGACATGTCGGTGGTGAAATAAGAACAATGTTTCCAACAACTCGTAAGTGTGTTCAACAGGGACACACACACACACACACACACACACACACACACACACACACACACGCATGCACGCACGCACGCACATATACAGTCACTTACACATATGCACGCAAACACACACACACACACGCACGCACGCACATACACACACAAACACACACTGTTCTGATGTGTGTATGTTCCGAACGTTTTGAAGTTTTGCCATAGCCCGTGAATTGTATCATGTCTTCACTTTGGGTTGTTTTTTTTTGTTTGTTTGTTTTTTATATCTTGCTGTTATTGTTATTTTTGTCGTACTCTTCCGTACACACACACACACACACACACACACACACACAATTTGCAGTACTCGCGTGTGCGTTTGGGAGAGAGAGAGAGAGGTTGGGTGGGATGGAAACAGAAAGAAAGATAAGAAATAAAGACTGGTGAACAAATGAAGGAGACACAGAGAGAGGACACAGAGAGAGAGAGAGGGGAGACGGAAGTACAGAAACAACCATTCATTCGTAACACATTCCGGCAGTTTCCTAATGATATCATTCTTTTGATGAGAAGTATCATGCATTGGCTGGGATAAACGACCAGCCAGTGCTGCATGGTTGAAATTCTGAAGAAAGGAAAGGGGTCCCTCGAGAGGTAAACGTCCACCTCCAACTTTAGGATGAAATTTTGCACAAAGAGGGGCTGGGCGCATACAAAGGCCTGGTGATGATCTCTTCATTATTTATCTGAGCATCAGTCCATGTGGACGTGATCCGCGACCCGAGTTCGCGGGGCGTGACAAATGTCCCAGGTTACACACAGAAAAAAGGTTGGATGCACCAGCTGGTCCGTTTCTATGTCCGCCTGTTTGGAGAATCACGCGGTGAGCTGGTAATTTCACGCTGACACGGGTTGATAGTTCACTGGGGTTGTTCTTAGAACACGGTGTACACTTCTGGTTTTCCTCCTTTCAGGGGAGATGAGACATAGTTATAGACATGTGAAGAACAGGTGAGAGCAGAAAAACTCGGGCGAGGCATGATAAACACCGGGGTCATTTCACAAATGTTCACAGCATGTTTGTGTTTTCTGTCGCTCATAACGTCCGATACCATGTATAAAACAAAGCATTTTTTAGTCTTTAGCATCCAAGCACTAAGGTATGCGGCCTTAATCACGACGTTTCTCGAACACTTCGTGAACCCGCAGGCCTACTTAACTGTGTTTTTTTTCTATCCTCCACCCAACCCTTCATTCCCAACCTTCACACCAACCACTAAAGGGAAAAGGTGATATAAATGTAACTATTAATGTGATGAAGTGGACATCGTAACCTGCCGCTTTGGTGCTGCCTTCGTGAGCAATGCCAACACAAGTACGTTCATGGAAACTCAGATTTCATCCAATATCACCTCCAGTAAAAACACTTTAAACAGAAGAATGAATGGACGTGGTTTTCACTGACACGTTGTCATTCACTCCACAAACGCAGACGCGAATCATGTGAACACGGATGCCACGCGGTTTGTAAGACTCCAAGGCGTAATTTTTGTCAACGCTGATTCGATACAGGCACGCACAATGAAAAACAGTCTTATTATTATGTTTAATGGTTGATTTACCCTGCCCATGCATTTGTTTCAGTATTGTACATGGCAGTGTTCAATCTGAATTTTAATCTAGGTTTGGAAATGAAGTAATTATGATTGGTGCTAACAGTGAGTCGACGTTGCAAGTTCTTTTTTTTTCTTGTTAAAAACAAACAAACAACAGAAAACAATTAATTAACTGTCTTAGTTTAAACTTAAACTTGCCACTGTACAGACGTATCACAACCACATGTCAGACCTTACAGTCTTCTCGGTGATTTTTTTTTTTTTTGTGGTCAATTCAATCACGGCGACATTATACACTTCAGTCTTCCCCGGTTTCACAAACTCACCGGTATTCTTTAAAAAACACACACAAAAACCTTTCTTTTCTTTTTTTTTTCTTTTTTTTTTATCTTGAATGAAAGTTAAAGTCATAAGAAAGGAGTGTACATTTACGTATATGTTGGTCGTTTAAAATTAATTGGGTTAATCATATTTATTGTTCATGTAGTTACATACTGACTCGACAACTCGCCCCATTGTTGTTGCTTTTATTGTTGTTGATTTTTCCCACTGAAATGGCTAACCTGAAATATTTGTATGTCAAAATTTCCTTAGAATTCAGTGGGGTTTTTTTAATTTACTGTTTCGATGTTGTAGCTTTTGGGGGCTTCTGTAATGACTGAAATCCTTGATGTGTCAAATTTCCCATGGAATTCTTTGTTTTGTTTTTTCTTCTTAAATTTATACAAATATTTATTCAATGTCCTACAGTTCCAGTTGCATGTACTATCAAACGGAAACAAAAATAACAGAAATACTGTGATACTGTAAGTTTGTTCAAATTCTGTTTACTAACATTAAATATTTTTTTAAACATACTACGGCTCGTTGTAGTTTGTGTGTGTGTGTGTGTGTGAGAGAGAGAGAGAGAGAGAGAGTGAGCGCGTGTGTGTTTGTGTGTATGTGTGTGTGAGTGCGTACGTGTGTGTGTGTGTGTGTGTGCAATCTGTGTGTGTGACCCAACAATCCTTTCAACAGACTGAACATCCATTCAGTCAGCACAGTACACTTCAGATACTCATCTACAAAAGACGTGCTGGTTTCTTTAAAGATCAGTCCCATCCTCCCTCTCTGTTCCACACAACACAGCAACGACATATACAGAAAGCAGGTGGGGGGGAACATACACGCGCATTGTCATATGCATCAGGATAGGTGAATTTCAAAGAGGTGCGTCTTTATCTATTTATCATTTTTTAAGTTGCAAAGCACTGGGGTTTTTTTCTCAGTGACAGAGGTAACGAGTTCAAGAAAGTGCAGCCAAAGACAGAGAAAGATTTTATTTTAATCACCAAAGACCTCAAGGGAGAACCGAGGAACTGTAGTCATGGAGGTGTCAAGAGAGCGTGGCATCCTAGAATACAGGGAGAAGATGAGACAGACTGTGTGGCGTATCACTTTTGTATTTGATTCTAGCCTTCATAGGAAGCCAGAGAAGTGTTCTGACCTGTAATCTGCATTCTCGGGCCTATTTTTCACGAAGCACGAGTCGGGCTGCATGTATGTATGTGTGTGTCTAAAAAATGTGTGTTTTTTAGGAATGTGTTTCTTTTTAATCTAAGCATTATTTACTTGATATATCTATTGTTTGTTGGATCATGCTTTTTTATTCATTCTGTGAACGCATTGGATTGAGCTGTTGTAATGTTTTATGTTATGTTTATATCTGGCTCGATGATATAAGGCGCTTTGAGCAGCATTAGTACTGGATATCGCGCCATAGAAAAGTTATGAATTATTATTGTTATTATTATTCTGAATGCGTTGAAGATTATTCAGTTTGTTATCAGGGATACCAGCTGAGAGTTACATTAGTCTAACTTAGATAGTATGAAAGAAACGGTGAGTTTGTTGGCAGCAATAATGGGAAAGAAATGAGCGAATTTCGCCTAATCTACGAAACTGGCAGAATAGAGTGTGGCACAAGCGTTTGACATGTGCATCCATGGAGAGCGTTTCATCCAAGTGTAGAAGCCAAACGACTTGGAGAATGGTATGTCACAGCCAGAGATGAACAGCGGGGTTAAGTGACCGGGTTAATGTTCGCTTTGGTACCAATAGCGATCAGCTAAGTTTTATCCTCATTCAGTTTCGACTTGTTCTGACTCATTCTTTCAGCCGCATCTTCAATACATTTTCTCAAACTATAGTCTTTTGAACTGAGAGTTGCCAAACTCAGCGACGCTTCAAATCCTTCATTTCTGCTGCCTGTCATTTTTCGCTGTTCCCAGTTTTCTTCTCTCCTAACATTGAACTATTTTTTCAACCCACACTGACACACTTTCTCTGTGCCTTTTATGCTGCCACTCAATAGTTTTCACCGATTTGGAAATGAGGAGGACGGCACACTGTTTCTTATCTCTACTGCTGTGTCCTCTCTGTACTTCTTCCAAGCTTTCCATTTACATTTTATTCCAGGCAACACTTGATCATTCCCCTCAGTTTTTCGTCTCACTCACTTCCTGTTGCCCTCCCTCTCTCTCCCGTCTTTTGCTTTGCATCACCCACACTCCTTCCTGTTTCCTCTTTCCATTGTCACTGTTCTTGTACCCTTTTACCTTAGTATTTCTGACGTTCATACGATTTTGCTTTTTTCGCCCTTCAAAATGTGGGTATAATAAGGGGGATAATAATAATCATGATATATATCTGTTCTTTTCCAATAATACGTGCGTATAGGAAGTGCAGTATTGGCGCACTACTTCTGATACCCACCTATATCCATTCATAAAATAAAATCCTTGATTATTTCCATGTCACATTGAAATCGGTTATTTTTCCTTCTGATTTACAGATTCTCAGATTTACATTTCCAGCCCCATCCCTTTTTAACTCCTATCAATTTCTTCCATCCCGAACGACACTCTTCCCCTCTGCCATTTTCGCTGCAACACCACTGTCCTCACATTGCGAAAATAAGGTGGGCATGATGCCGCCTATAGGGCCTGAAAAAATGACGTCATGCGCGGTGCATTGTGGGACCGGGCGCCACTTTGTCGGTCGCGACGAATGTAAACACAGTCAACCCACGCGACTTCTTCCCTTGCTCTGCCTTGCTGACAACGATCGTCTCCACTAGTCGATACTGAGCGATGCCAGATACTTGCTGCATTATCGGCTGTACAAGCCGAGGATACCGTACTGATTCGGGACCCACAAGGCCTGGCTTTTATCGAACTATTCCCAAGTTGAAAACTAAAGCAGGAAAGCAGGTTGAAGAAATGACAAGACAAAGGAGGCAGGCATGGGTTGCAGCTATCCAGCGCACCACAGTGATGTTTCCAAATACCAGTGAACATTTCCGAGTTTGTTCAAGACATTTCTGTGGAGATAACACAATGTTGTTAGCTACGAAATAATGTGAATTCTCAAGTGTTCTCCCCAAATAGGCTAATTCTCATTACACGTGTTGAAGCTTTGGCTCACACGAGGTGAGCTTTTCTAGTGAATTCTGATCCGTGTTCAGACGAAGGCCCACAATCTGTTGGCTTATCATATGGTTTCACTATAGGAATCGGCCAAAAAAAAAAAAAAAAAAAAAAAATCTGTCTGTTAGTTTCACTGATTAGTCTTGACCTGTGTCATAGATGTCATTATGTAGAGCTGGAAATAGACTATTTTGTTGCACAAAAGTTATTATCTTGACTTTACATGCCTGAACAATTATCTACAATCAACCAAATTTTTTGGGGGAAAAGCCCAGAAGTAGAATCTACACTCATTTTCCTTCACAGAAACGTTTACTTTCCTTCTGTATCGCCCATAGCTTTTGTGCTAGAATTTTTTGTGATTTATTAGCCCCGAATCCCCAAGGCAAGGGGGAGAGCCCTTTTTTAAATACAAAATTCTTTGGCACTGAACTGGTAGAAACGAGTGCCAGATTCCCTTCGACAACAGATGAATCCCCACGAACAACACGTTGGGAATGCACTTATAATGTTCATACTAGCAACACATTCTGGCGTATTATTTTCTTTCCAATCGACAGCAGAATATAGATTTTCACAACAAGCCCAACGCAGAACCCACAAAAACTTCAAAACGTTTTTTATGACAAAAGGGGAGATTCCATGTACGAATAGAAACGATATTCATGAAAAAAAAGGCACTGCGAAATCATCAATAAAAACAAAACAAAAGAAGAAACGAGGCTTGATGGAACAAAGAATCCAAATTTCCCAGTCAACATTCAAGCAAGCACCGAAGGGGCCACGACAGCAAAGGATGTTATTCCTCCAAGCACCGAAGGGGCCACGACAGCAAAGGATGTTATTCCTCCAAGCACCGAAGGGGCCACGACAGCAAAGGATGTTATTCCTCCAAGCACCGACGGGGCCACGACAGCAAAGGATGTTATTCCTCCAAGCACCGAAGGGGCCACGACAGCAAAGGATGTTATTCCTCCAAGCACCGACGGGGCCACGACAGCAAAGGATGTTATTCCTCCAAGCACCGAAGGGGCCACGACAGCAAAGGATGTTATTCCTCCAAGCACCGAAGGGGCCACGACAGCAAAGGATGTTATTCCTCCAAGCACCGAAGGGGCCACGACAGCAAAGGATGTTATTCCTCCAAGCACCGAAGGGGCCACGACAGCAAAGGATGTTATTCCTCCAAGCACCGAAGGGGCCACGACAGCAAAGGATGTTATTCCTCCCGAAGCACCAAAGGGGCCACGACAGCAAAGGATGTTATTCCTCCAAGCACCGAAGGGGCCACGACAGCAAAGGATGTTATTCCTCCAAGCACCGAAGGGGCCACGAC
>NC_134880.1:4444061-4456561 GCF_041734735.1 Babylonia areolata | reverse complement strand
GTAAACAATCTTTCAGTAGGTATGCATACCGGTTTTACCTCATACTTCCTGCACCTGTATGTGGTGCGGTGACCTTGGGTCAATGAGTCTGACAAGGAAGCAAGAGTCCACGGGTTCGAATTCCATACACAGACAGGGAATTTGAGGGGTGGTCTGGGTGCTAGTCATTCGGATGGGATGATAAACCGAGGACAACTACTCTTAGCACACGTAAAAGAACCTGCGACAATATCTACTTTGATAGTAAAATAAATACACTAACAGACTTTTCTTTCTTTTCTTTTTTCCACTGTATTTGCTTTACTATCAAATTGTATCTTCTAACATTTTTCCAGGGACAACACTTTTGTTGACTTGGATTCTTCCACATGCGCCACGTGCATACCGCTGGATCTCGACTCGTCCAAAAGCCTGTAGCACCCTGACCACCATACAAAGTGTAATGAAGGGGGTGTGGGTGGGGGGTGTATGTGTGTGTGTGTGGGGGGGGGGTGTGTGTTGGAGGTTGGTAAACGTCATGGGTATCGAACCCGTGCACACTCGCCTTCTAGTCAGGAGCATTACCATTAGGTCACCAATAACCAGTGATACCAGACACTGGATGTACCTGAGCTTGGAAGGGTGAGGCAAGTTGCACAGTGGAAGCAGTTCTACGGACATCCTAACTGACGGGGTCGTCGGGTCTTCTGGACTGAGTATGGCTGGCGCTGCGTCTGGCTGCCTGTCTGCTGGCGTCTGTCATATCAGTAATGTTGATGGCAATGACAATGATAACAATGATACCAACACCACCACCACCATAGCAACAACGACCACAACTAAAACTACTAGCGCAAATATGAAGAAGAAGAATGGTGATGGCGACTACGTAGATGATAATGGTAATACCCCAGCGCAGCAAAATCAATGAATATAATGACAGCCTACTGATGATGATGATGATCTTCTTCTTCTTTTCGGTCGCACTTGTCACAGAGTCAGGCTGGCCTGCGAGACAAATGTCGTCGTGGCTTCCAGGTCTTGTCTGCAGCCGTAGAGCTTGGTGCGTAGTGGGGTCGCTTCTGGCCACACGGTGTCTCTCAGTCCCTGATGGAGGGGACAAGTCTGCAGAACATGTTCTGGTGTTTGGTCTTCAAGACCACAGGGACAGGTCGGTGATGGTGCCAGCTTCAGCTTCTTGAACATGTGCGCGTTGAGGCGGCAGTGTCCTGTGTGTAAGCGCATAATTGCTACCTGCTGCCAGCGTTCAAGCTCGTGATATGCATCCCTTGTGGCTTGTGGTCGCAGTGCTGCCTTCACAAGGGTCTTCTTTTCAGCGAAGCTAACACTGTTGTTTGGTTGTCTTTCTTTCGCTCCGAGTTTGGCGAGCTGGTCCGCAATTTCGTTGCCTGGAATTCCGCAGTGGGCTGGAACCCATTGCAGGACTGCTCGTCGTTGCTGGGCAACTTCTTGTAGTTTCTCCTTGAGACGAGGAAGTTTATCTCTTGCAAGGGCTTCCAGGACAGACAACGCATCTGTCAGAAAGACAACTTGTGGGCATTCGCTCTCCGAGTCGTGAACCATTGAAGCGGCCTGCATGAGCGCCTGAACCTCAGCTGCGTAGTTTGAACAGTACTTTCCTGTGGGTATCCTTGCTGTGGATGTGTGGTGCTCAGGAGACTTCATGTACACTCCTGCTCCTCCGTCAGCAACAGCGTTGGTTGCAGAGCCATCTGTGTACACGTGAATCCAGGATTCTTCAGGGTACCTTTCAGCAATCATGGCTTGTGTCAGAGTGCGTTTGGCCGTGTCATCCTGAGAATCTCCTGGAGCGACCTGAGGGACTGATGTTGAGATATGAAAACTTGTGGAGTCTTCATTCCATGGCTGCGGCAGGTCGTTGGGACTCAGTGGAAGCGTCGATGGAGGCACACCATCCCGGTGCGCCCTGGCAAGTCTCTTGCTTTCATGGATAAAGCTACTGCGCTTGAGGCGGTTCTTTGTCAGTCCGTTCATCCTCTTCTTCATCGGATGATCAGGCAGGCACTGGAACTTTTCTGCTTGGACCATGATTTTGGCGTCTCTCCTTTGTGCAAGGAATTGTATGGCAGTAACCTCCTCCATGGCCTTGATTGGTGTGGATCGCATGGATCCGGTGATGATCCGTAGGGCTTGATTTTGGACCCTATCCAGAGACTGCTGGTGGGTCTTCGCTGCAGTAGACCAGGCTGTTGAGCCGTACTCAAGGTGGGAGTGATGATGATGACAATGGCAATAATAACAATTAGCGACGTTAACAACAATAACGACGACGATCGAAGGCAGGCCTAATCATAAAACAATATTGATGATAACAGCGAATATGACATTAACAATGATAAAAGGCTATTTGCATAAACACTGAACATAACAAATGCCTCTCCACCCCCCGCTTATGTTCGTGTTCTTTATTTCCATTTCATTCCCTTTGCTGCATTACAACTCATACAGTGAGTCAGGAGTTTCAGTTTCAGTTTCAATGAGGCGGCAAATCGGGCATACAGATCCATAATTAAATGCTGCAACACATCTGCTTAAAATACAAGAAAAAAACAACAACACATACACCACGCATACGCGCCCCCACCACCCCCTCCACACACACAGTTTTAATACCTCTCGAAATGTGTCGTTGTCTGCTGCTCCGGAAGTTTCACGACAGTGTCTTTTTTGCTGGTGAGGAAAAAGTAAGTGATTTTCATCGCTCCTGAATATCCACCTGTAAATATACACACACCAGGATGCAGGCCAGTGCTTAGACCTATGTCCATGTTCGATGCATACAGAATGGTGCATAGTGTCTGTTTGTCACCTGTCTGTTACTTTGTATACGTACATAGCCTTAGTGCGTCAGTGTGCGTACGTGCATGCGTGTGTGTGCGCGCACACGTGCTTGTAGATAGCCTACACAGATACGTAGCCAGCGTATGTGTGTATGTATGCATGCATGCATGTATGTATGTATGTTTGTGTCAGTAATGTTCATCAGTACAAGTCAGCTGCTCATCTTACCAAGAATAAAAGCTAACAAACGTTACAACAGACATGACACGTTTTTAGCAACTATTTCACAATGTGGAAAGCATGATTTTATTTGTTACATGAGGTTCAGCATCGATGACTTTGGAAGCAATTAAAAACGACCCTCACCCCGATTCAGTTTGAATCGATCGTCCCTCTGACAGCAAGGAAACTGGACTGCTCGTCGCGGGCCTGTCAGGTGTCCCGTCGGTTTGGTTCGAGTCAGCCACTGTGACGTCATCTCTGACATTGGATGGCGTATTTTCGATGATGACGTCAGGGTCCGAGGTCAACCTCATCACACATTTGGAAGAACTGACCGGGGAAAAACCATGAAGAAATCAAAAAACCGCTTAATTTTGTGTGTAATCCATGCTAAAAGCACAAACATTCATCATTTTCACGTGAAATATACACTACGCTCAAGTGACATTTATAATTCAATATTATTGATAATCTAATAATATTTATTGAGAAAATGTAGGAGTTCTCAAACAGACCAACGTAGAATTGACCCAATGAATGATAGGCTGACGACGAATGCCGCTTTGGCATCATAAGTATTTCCATTAATATAAAATTATTCTGGTTTAGTGTTTTGATTAGTTTTGTTGTCACAGTGTTTATGTTAATGTTTGCCTCACGTTATGTTCGCCTATCTCCCCAGGCTCAAAATCGCGTCCCTCTCTGTGTCAGCCCACCCTTCTCCACTGAGTCTCATCCCGGCACACACAAATACCTATATACAACAATAGAAGAACTGAAATAACTGCAGGGAAACAACTCTTCCGTATCTAAAATTACCTAAGAAAGGCTGATTTTTTGTTGTTGTTTTTGTTTTTCAAAGGCACACAGAGGAACGTTAACATGTGTAGGTTATAGACCCAACCATAAATTACATTTTTAAATGTATCACACACACACACTCACTGTCAAACCCACTGAGTCACGCGCAGGCGCAATACTGACACTCATACACACATGCTTAGTAAGTTAATAATAGTGCACACTGTGAAAAGACGTTAAACAAAAGAACGAACAGACGCATGCGCGTAACTTGAGCCACTGACCCTCTTCAGTCACCCAATCTCCCCGATCTTCCCCTGCACCTCTATAATTATAGCCCTCTTTTTCTCAGTACTCTTCAAGTTATCAGTCCCCTCACTCCAAGCTCCTTAATTTCTCCGCTCACACACTGACAAAATTATACGCAAGCAAAACAGGAGTGGTGACAAAAAAAGCTTGAAAATGGCGTCGCATTGTTTATGAAGTCTGACGGAAGCCAGCAAACAAAAAAATAAAGGTATTATTGAAAAGCTTTTGAATGCCAGTTTATACAACTCTGTAAAAAATCAGCTCTTGGAACTAGCATGTCCGCTTGATCACTCACATCTGTATAGGGATTACCACAGGATTATAGACTAAAAAGAAAAAAAAAGGAAAAAAAAAAAAAAAAAAAAAAAAAAAAGGAAAAAAAAAAAAAAAAAAAGAAGGAAAAAAAGAAAAAGAAAAAAAGTGCTGAGCCCACGGTGAAAGTAACAAAAAGTATAACTGAGCGAAACTGACAAAATTATACGCAAGCAAAACAGGAGTGGTGACAAAAAAACCCCAACAACATCGACTGACTAAAAAGAAAAAAAAGGGGAAAAAAAAGAAAGAAAGAAAGAAACGGAAAAAAAAAAGAAAAAAAAAGAGCTGGGTGAAAGTAACAAAAAGTATAACTGAGCGTAACTGTATTTATTTTTTGTTTAAAAGACGTATAGTCTAATCTCTCAGTATATATATATATATATATATATATATATATATATATATATATATATATATATATATATATATATATATAAAGTATTAGCGGCAGTTCAACCGGATTCTGTGTCTGGGAAATTTCAATTCAGAATCTCAGTCGGGTACCTACAGTATAGGCTGTATACATTATATTAATTAATAGCCGGTTCTCAATACAGCACAGTAACTTCACACACACACACACACACACACATCGTACACGCCGGCGCGCGTGCGCATGCATTGTCTGATGTCAGTCGGATCCGACTGCCGGTTATTTACTCAGTCAGTGAAACTGCACGTGTGCGTGCACTAACACACAAATGCCACACATTTTCAGTGCTCCATCCCCACATGTCCGCCACCAATCGACCGACTAACCTCCCCTCACGCGGCTCTTGAATTCTTGAGCTATATAACTGAGTGGTTTTCTGCGATTCCTTTCTTGTGCCAGCTGAGTGCTGCACATGATATACATCTAAAACGATACTTAATTCAAGTTCTGTACATATAGTGCATGCACAGTAATTAAGGTCGAATGTAATGCGGTTGCTCGTGCATGAAACAGGACCGCGTAAGGATCGATGGAGAGGGAAGACCTATATGTGTGTTCAGTTGTGTGTTGCCGCGCGTGTGTGGATGTACCGGTGTGTGTCAGAGTGCGTGCGTGCAATGTGTGTGTGTGTGTGTGTGTGTGTGTGTAATGTGTGTCAGTGTTTGCATGAGAGAGAGAGAGAGAGAGAGAGAGTGTGTGTGTGTATGCATCTCAGTGCCAGAGTGTGTGTGCATACGTCACGTACCGGTGTGCCGTGTGCGTGCAGTGTGTGCCAGTGTGTGTGTGTGTGTGTGTGTGTGTGTGAAAATACGTGCGTGCATGTGCATGTATTGTGTGGGTGGGTGGACAATGAACCAGCGCGCACGCCATGCAGTGCCTCCCTTAATTACCACCCGCCTCCTTTCGCCACATGTTGCAACAGCCTCAGTCTACGTACGTCAGTGTTCGTATTCTGAGTAACTATTAAAAAGACTGAAGACTGAAATAATAACCGTTGTCGTTTCTACCAAAAATATTAGCAGAAAACCTGGCGTAAACAAAGAAATATTTATAGACGCATGATAGACCATGCACCCATGGACTGGCCTCTGCAACTCAGTTTTCAGTCCCACTGAAACGAAGGTAGATGGGCAATGCATGGCCATGACCGAACATAGATTTTATAATGAATATCATTTTAAAGTATACTTAGCCAGTCAAAATCTGGTGATCAATCTTGACGCTATACTAACACGGCAAACGGTGCTGAAGTTGACATTAGCACACAACCATGTGAGACGTGCAGAAAATATCGTCTGCTGCTTATGGACGCTCTCTTTCCTGCACTATGACGTCATGGAAATTTGTGCAAAACGTCAGAGATTTCCATAGTTGCTGATAAGCTTGAAAATGGCGTCGCATTGTTTATGAAGTTTGACGGAAGCCAGCAAACTAAAAAAATAAAGGTATTATTGAAAAGCTTTTGAATGCCAATTTATACAACTCTGTAAAAAATCAGCTCTTGGAACTAGCCTGTCCGCTTGATCACTCACACCTGTATAGGGATTACAACAGGATTATAGACAAGACAAGACAAGACATTGTAAATTGTTAAACAACTACGTGTGGCGCACTTGAAGGAAGTGGATGTTTTGTTGTGTGCAATCACAAGTTGCGCAAGGTATTTCAGACCATGGCTGCAGTGTTTTAGTTCAAACGAAACACTTAGTTATGAATGTTTAAGTTATTGCGGATCGTACTCCCTTGTGACTCTGTTGTTGTCTCTCTGGATTGTGTTATCAGTTGGAGCCGTCTACGATCACGGAGGCTGAGGAGAGGAAAGAAAAATGGCGTCAAGGGAGCTGAAAAAGAAGAGAGGAGCAGCCAGCCACAGCCCTGCAAGTACTAGTCGAGTTGGACGCAGAGGGAGTAAGAGACAGTTGTTTAATTACCATCATAATCTGTATGTATTTCAGTCTCACGAACGAACACATTCACGTACATGCAATGATGCATGCACACAATGGTGTGAACATGCACACACACACACTCTCTCTCTCTCTCTCTCTCTCGCACATCACAAGCATGTGCGTACAGGACACACATACACACATGTGTACAGGACACATACACAGATACATACACACACACACACACACACACACACACACACACACACACACAGATACATACACACACACACACACACACACACACACACACACACACACACAACCAAACAACAACAACAAAAACAAACAAAAAAACAACGACCAAAAAAACTAACAAACACACACACACATATGTGCACACACACACACACACATACATGCTTAAACGCGTGCACACACACACACACACACACTTACATACACACATAGTGACACATGCACCCACACACACATATACAAAAGAGTTCATCATTCATCTTAAGCTGTGTATTGAAACAATTAATTGGATAAATGAATAAATGAAATGATAATATAAACTACAATCAAATTGTTATCTGTTAAGATTTGTAATATATAAAACCACATAAGTCCCACCCAGTGGCTGTGTATGAAAGAGTATTTACTGCTCTCCACTTGATTTAGTGTGATCTGTTTGTCCTATAAAAAACAACAACAAAAAACCCAACAAAACAACAACAGTTAAACAACAACCACAAAACATGATTTGCATTAGTGCATGATATTATATCTGAAATATTTTCTGAGATTTATAGTGATGAATGACCACATAAAAAAGATATATATATATTGATCATATGTATGGTTTTGAAATTTATGAATACATTATATTTGTCTCACAGTCACTGACAATAATTTTCATTTTTGTTTCCAGAAGAGGGGAAAGCAGTTGTGCAAAGAGCACCAGAGAAAGGTAAAGCGGACAACACCGAGAGAGAAGAACCCGAAACAATACAGCTTGACGATTTTGTCCAGCCAAGCACAAGCCAGGACGACACGCAAGAAGAAAACACCAAAGACACTGGACAGGAAAAAGATGTGGGCGGTCCTCACCCGAAAGGCAAAGGGGGAAAGCAGGACGGGAAAGGAAATGGGGTGCTGGACAGCCCTCGCTATCTGAAATCTCCTCGGGAAAAGAGTCGGGAAAGAAGTTCATCACCGTTCCGGCGAAATGTGGTGGAGCCACTGCCTGGAGGTGGTGCAGTCACAGGCACTCAGGGCAGTCAGGTGTCCTTGCGTTCTGAGTCATCGCTGTCCTCCAGAGGTTGGTTTTTGTATATGTGTGTGTGTGTGCTTTGTATATTGTTATGTGTGTGCCTGTTGTGTGTGTGTGTGTGTGTGTGTGTGTGTGTGTCCACATACAATGTGTGAGTGTGGTTGTGTCTTTGTGTGTGTGTGTGTGTGCGTGTGTGTGTGTGTGTCCACATACAATGTGTGAGTGTGGTTGTGTCTTTTTAATTCTGATAGTTTGTTTTTTCTTTCAGTATTCCCTCAGTTGGTTTGTTTATCTCTCTCTCTCTCTCTCTCTCTCTCTCTCTCTATATATATATATATATATATATATTTAATATATATATTTTTTTAAATATTTTTTTTTAAATAGAATTTGTTTTCATTTGGTTGATTGTTTCATCTTTAAGTTAAAAAAAAAAAAATGTTATCCAGTGTTTTTTTTTACTCTGCTTGTAGCTTTGTACTTTTCTGACCCAGATAAAAAAAGCAATTTGGATGCTGTATTTATTTGACAAATATATATCTTCATTAAAACTTGGAGTGTGTTTAGAGTGTGTGTCCTTTAATATTGTTTTACTTAATAGCAGCTGTAGTAGTTACTGTAGTTATTTTGGTTGAGGGATAACACTAGTTATAGTAGCGGTGACAACACAGATCAAAGAGAAGAGAAAACTTACCAGAAAGCTTTCAGCGCAAAAAAAAGAAAAAGAAAAAAAAAGCCCCAAACAAAAACAAAAAACAAAACAAAACCCCCCCCCCCCCAAAAAAAAAAAAACAACAACAAAAAAACAAAAACAAAAACAAAAAAAAACCTGAGAAAAAGGTGAAAGTCACAATTTTCAGTCAGTTTCCCCAGAAAGCCACCAAGAAAGATGTTGGGTTGATCATTACATTTTGTTGTTAAACACAATTTTTTGATTCATCGTCATTGTGTGATGAATTAATTTTCTTTGATGTTCAACAGAGGCCTGGCCTGAAAGAAAAGACAGTGTGAGCACAGTAAAGAGCAAGACAGGTGATTTGTGAAACCTTTTTTTGCGTTTGTTAGTGTGCAAATTGTATTTATCTATACCTTAACTGAACTATTAACACTGTGGTATATGTTATAGTTTACTTCTTCAAGACAAGTAAACTATTTGGTTTGCTTTGCATTGTGGAGTGCATCCTATATGAATTGCAAGGAAATGCTGAAATCTTTTTTTTGTTGAAAGAGTACTTTAGATCTTGCAAATTTTAGTTTTTACAGACCATTTACATTGTGCAAATTTTATGTGTAAATCAGATTATACCCAACCACGAGGATGTTATAATATGTTTTTTTGTGGGCTTATTACAAATATAATGCTGACAGTGTACACACCTGTGTCAGTATGTGTGTGTGACCATGGGTTAGGCATGACAGATACATGGTTGAGGCATTTGATTTCCAGCCCAAGGATTCATAATGTCTATGATTCAAATCATGGCAGAACCTGGTGGGTTAAGGGATGGAGATTTTTTTGTTTTGTTTCTCGAGTTGTCTGTTATGGAAACTTGTTCATGCCATTAGTCCATACCTGCTAAGTGTGTATATATACAAGCAAAAAATCAAACATTTTAATCCATATACTGAAGTTCCCATTTTGCGTGTGAGCATTCACTTGTGGGAACAGGTGAACATGAGTTGGTAGCAGTATGATATAAGAATGACATCCATATTTTCATATAGTTTGTACTCCACCATCACTTAGCAGGATCAAGGACAGATTTGTATTTTCTGTCCCTTTTCCAGCATAGTTCTAACTTGCTTATGGATTTTCCAATTTACTCCTCTCAAATTTTTTTATGTATAAAATGTCTGTATCTGTTTTAACATGAACAAAGCTTATCTTGTAATGTTTGTGTTATACTGATGCATGAAGCTTGGTGAAAATTGAGCTGATTGACCTTTCAAAATGTATTTGCTTTTTCTTCAAAGGGCTACTTTTTTGTTTCCATGTCGTGTTTTCATTCTGCTTATGATTTGATATTGGTGTTGGGTTCATTATAGTCATTATAATCTAGTTGTAAGCCTTGGTAGCTGTATCTTAGCTCTTCAATGAATGGCTTTGAAATGACTTTGGAAAAACATTTGTCATTCAAATTCTTTTCCATATATAAACTGTATTTTCCATTAAAACCTAACATAACATTCAATTTCTATTTAATTTTTCTGTCTGTCTTAACAGTGGGCATTTCAGTATATTTCTTGTTTGCCTTCACTAACATGTACTGTTCAGTTTTACCTTTCTTGTACATTTATAGCCAGTGGATTGAAAGTGTGTAAACTTCAATGATTCTGCTCTGAACTGCAAACAGACTCGTCCGTCCATCAAGACTCCAGACCGGGCTCAGCCAAGGATCAGAAGAAGGGATCCAGACCCAGAGACTCGGCAGTTGGTGGGTCAGGCACTGGTTGTTGATGTCGTTGAGTTCAGAATTGGCATTGTGCTGTCACAGCAAGTGAACTTGTCAAAGGTTGTCTGATATGTGGGCATGTGCAATGACATGATGATTAGAGATGTGGGCATGTGGAGTGATATGATGATTAGAGATGTGGGGATGTGCAGTGATATGATGATTAGAGATGTGTTTGAAAAACATACATTGGTTTGGTTTGTTTGACTTGTACTCTTGTGTTGTTGTTGTTTTTAAATTCTTTCTGTTTGTCTCTCTGGGTGGATGCACACACACACACACACACACACGCACATGCACATGCACAACACACACACATACACACACACACAAGCGTGCACATATATTTTTATGACAATTTACTCATAATCTGTAAGATCCATTCCATGCTTCTGAAAGGTATATCCGAATGTATGTGTATGGTTCAGTACATGTATGCAAGTGATAATGCATGTGCTTGTTTGATTGTGGGTGTGTTGTGCCCATATACTGATGTACATATGTCTGTGTGGTGTACATGTTTGTGTGTGTATGTCTGTGTGTGTGTTTGTTGAGCATGTGGATGTTGTGGGTGTGTATATTTGTTGTTTTGTATGTGTATCAGCAAGACAACATTCTGCATGGGCTGTTGTGAATTATCCTTTTTTTCTTCTTTTTCATCTGTCTTTATTGTAAATGTGCAAAGAGACTTTCCATCTCCAAGTCACAATCTTTGAAATGCATTATGTTCATTATGTTTGTCTTTGTTATATCTAGTGTCGTTATTGCTTTTATGCATACTTTTTTGTTGGTAATTTGCTGAACTTGGAAGACCCTACAAGCGCTTCAAGGACACCTTGAAGACAAACCTCAAAGCCTGTGACATAGAAATCGCTTCCTGGGAAACTGATGCCCTTGACCACTCTCGCTGAAGGATGCTGTGCTCTAGTGGCATAAAGACATTTGAAAACAAGAGAACGCTGGCCATTAAGGAGAAGCGTGAGCGAAGGAAGCAGGGCTCAACTTCTGGAGACGTTTTCCCTTGCAACACCTGTGGGAAGTGCTGCGCATCCAGAATCGGCCTTGTCTCCCATATGAGGACACACACCGACAAATAAGCCTGCCTGCCTACTCATCCGTCAGACCGACAGGAGACTCCATCATCACTTTGCTGAAGTGTTCAAGATATCTAAATTATTAACCCCTAGGCTGCCTATATGATGAAAACTCGTCATTGCAAGCATGTACGCTTCGCTGCCACAATGACGAGATAACTCATCATTGAAATATTCGGATTTTTCCCTGGTTTGCATTCAGTTTGTTGACGAAAACGCTGGTCACTTTAGCTTGGGGAATCTTTCTGGATTCTGTTCATGGCTAGAAACCCCATCTATGTCATGAGGCAGTCCTTTATTTGAACGTTTTGGTTGGGTCACTTTCGCAGTGTTTTTTCCAAGTTCCTTTCCTCGCTCGCTCAACAAAATGTCGGACTGACACTGTGTTTAAGACATGCGATCGTGGCGAACTAAATCAACGAAGATTGCTTTCTTTAGCTGATGTTCAGAAAGAATTGAAGCGTAAATTTGAAGGAGAAGACAGTGATAAACATTTATAGGACGATTTGATAGAAAATAAAGGGAGCAATAAGAGAGCAGCCAAGATACAACTATCAGTGAGTGATGCCGGCTGCACAACCGTAGCAGATGACACAAACTAACCAAATTATTAGCAGGACACAGTGCAGGCGATTTTCTTGGCACTCAACCAACACGGTCTGATGAGAACTGGATAAAGTGATCATGTAAGAGGGGTGAAGAGGAGGGGGGTGGAGACTGAGGGGGCGTGGCCCCACATCCATATTATCACTTGGAGAAGTCACAGTGTATTGTGTATCTCTCTCTTTCAAAAAAAATTTTTTTATTGTGGTTGTTCTAGTATGATTTTGTGTGTGCAGATATCCATTTGTCCAGAAAACATGATATTTTAGTGCAAATTACCTGAGTAATGTTTGCAATGAACAA
>NC_134880.1:4434061-4439061 GCF_041734735.1 Babylonia areolata | reverse complement strand
TGAGCGCACTGGTATATAAGCCACACCCACTAAATTTTGGAAAAAATTGAACTTTATACATACATAAGCCGCACCGGTTTATAAGCCGCACTTATTTCCGGTACCGGAACACATACTGATACAACAGAAAAGCTGTCGATACTGTAGGTTATGAAATAAACACAAGCGGGAACAACACAAAGAAAAGCAAGCGAAAATACTGCTAGTGCCACAAAAAAATGATAAATAAACACACAACGAAAATAAGATCCATAATTTAGGGATAGTCACATTTATTCAACGTCATCCTGCTCACTGAATCCACTGAAATCTTCATCTTCAGTGTCCGAGTTAAAGAGAACCAGCACAGCTTCCTCCGCCATCTTGTCACTGACTTCATCCTCGCTTTCACTTCATGAACATGAAGGTGGAGGTCGCTGCTGGTTCGTCGCTTGCACTGTCGTCTGCTAGGTCAGTTGCCTTCAATTTGAAGGCCGCGTCATAGGCATAACGTCGCGTTTTCGACATGATGAGGGTGTATGCTTGAGCAGAGTAGAACTGAATGCTGATCTGAAGGCTTTAACTCTTTCCATACGAACGGCGAAAGAGACGACGTTAACAGCGTTTCAGCCCCAGTCACCATCATCAAAATATTGCAAGCGGAAGGCTCTTATACTGAAGACATGAATGTTGACAAAGAATACCACAATTCTGATGACGGAAGCTAAAGGTTGGGTCATTCAGACACCCACTGGACATCCGAGGGGTCTGTGTAGAGGAGAAGAGAGGACTGGCCGTACTGAGTGAGTTAATGTGTGCGGATTTGATTTATAAAATGTGAACAGTTAGCACACTATCCTGAACCTCATCCAAAAATTCATGGACAGAAATCATGATTTTGGTGAGTTGAAGGGCAGCTAAGAATAGACGAGAGCGTGACACTCCCAGGATCGTTAAAATCTTCAAATAAGCCGCATCATTGTATAAGCCGCAGAGGTTGAAGCTGGGGTAAAAAGTCGCGGCTTATAGACCAAACTTTACGGTAAATGCTCTCTGACAGTGTTTCTTGTGTGTGTATTGCAGAGCATGACGGAGCGTGTCAACAAGCTGTTGAAGGACCGCAAAGTTCTGCTGGTCAACAACAGGGAGGAGGTTGAGAAACTGGAAAAACAGAAGGTCTCTTTTGATCATTCTTTTCTCTTTTCTTTTGACTGTTTTTTTGTTTTTGTTTTTGTTTTAGATTCCAGTTGCAGTTGACTGCATTGTACATTGTTCAAGTAGAGAACTGCATAATTTATGTGCTGTATTGTATGAATAGTGATCACGTCAGTGTGCTTGAGAAAAGAGCTCACTCCTCTCTCACCCACCAAAGAACAAGGAAAATCATTAAAAAAAAAAAAAAAAATTTTTAAAGAGAGAGAGAGAATATGTAGGGAGACGAGGTGTGAAGGGTTGTTGTGTCATGCACCCATGTAGACTCGAACCACACTTTATTCAGTTTCATACCAAAACTTAAGCAAACCCCCCACTCCCCCCAAAAAACCCTTAGGACTAAGATGTTCCCACAGGCACTGGTGCCCGCTGCCTGTCAGCCTCACACACACATTCTGCCAGTGAACCTAAGTCACCCAGTCTCTCCCCTTCCACAAAGCACCTGCTTGCTCTGTGATGTCGTCTCTCCAGTGGTTGGAGCCCAAAGTGACTCAGAGCTCTAAGAAGATGCCCAAGGTACTATTTTCATCCTTCCTCAACATACTGTAGTACGCTCAGAATTAGTCCCAACAATACTATTATTCACAAAATAATAAACATAAAATTTTCTGAAACTCTGACCTAAAGCAAAAAAACAAAAAAAAAAACCAAACAAAAAAACCAAACCCAAAAAACTAGGCCAAGTTAGGTTGGTATACAAGAATAAAGAAAGATATTCCTACACTTCTGATGGTGCGAAAATTAACAAAGGACGCTTACAACCCCTCATTAATTAGTTCTAGACATTCCAAGACATTATTCAACTCGGGTGCCCGATAGCTCAGAGGTATAAGCCAAGTGGTCAAGGGAGATAACCTAGCCCTTCCACTCAGTTCAGCACAGTCGGTAACAGACATTCCTGCTGGATATGAGAGGCCAGTTTATTGTCCTCCCACAAGAAGGTAGACAACAGCCACACATAAAGTGTGCATGGTAATGGATTATCTTCTTCTCTTCTTCTTCATCGTTTGTGGGCTGCAACTCTCACATTCACTTGTATGTACAAGAGTGGGCTCTTACAGGTATGACCATTTTTACCCCACCATGTAGGCAGCCATACCCCATTCTCGGGGATGTGCATGCTGGGTATGTTCTTGTTTCCATAACCCACCGAACGCTGACATGGATTACAGGATCTTTAATGTGCATATTTTATCTTCTGCTTGCTTATACACACGAAGGGGGTACAGGCACAAGCAGGTCTGCACATATGTTGACCTGGGAGATTGTAAAAATCTCCACCCTTTACCCAAAAGGCGCCGTTACCGAGATTCGAACCCGGGACCCTCAGAAAATCCAGTGCTTTAACCACTCGGCTGTTGTGCACTTCAGAAAGTGGATTATAAATGTATTGTTTCTTTTGATGCCTCTGCCTCTGACAAAAAGTGCATGTCTGTCTGTCTGCCTGCCTGTCTGTCTGTCTCATTGCTTTTCCATGGTAGTCACTGTTGTATGTTGCACTTGCCATACATAGATTTCAGAGGCAGTAACAATACTGTACCTTTTGAACACCCGGATGTTTCTGGAACTTGTATACTGATGACATCTCTCGCTCTCTCTCTCTTTCTCTCTCTATCTCTGACCCACTTTCCTATCCATCTGTCAGTCTTCGTGTGTGTGTGTGTGTGTGTGTGTGTGTGTGTATGTGTGTGTGTGTGTGTGTGTGTGTGTGTGCGTGTGTGTGTATGTGTGTGTGTGTGTGTGTGTGTGTGTGTGTGTCAGTGTGTGTGTGTGTGTGTGTGTGTGTGTGTGTATGTGTGTGTGTGTGTGTGTGTGTGTGTGTGTGTGTGCGGGAGGAAGGCACTGCACTGTGGTGACACACTCTTCCTGTGGAGAGCAGCCTGATTTCACACAGAGAAATCTGTTGTGAAAAATACAACACAACACAACACAACACAACACAACACAATACAATACAATATGACACAATACAATACAACAGGAGTAGGGTTTTGGACTTTGCTTTGCTCCTTTTTCAGGCCCTGATGATGGCTCAGTATACAAGTCAGATGGACCAGGAGAAGTCGGCTACAGTAGTGGGTGAGTGGCCGCATCATGTGTGCATTTCTGACTGCTTTGGCTCCGAGTGTGTTCCACAGTTTGTTTAGGTTGTAGTGGTTTCTTGTTTGCCCATAGGGTTTTGTTTCGTGATGTGTTTGCTGAATATGTGTGTGTGTGTGTGTGTGTGTGTGTGTGTGTTCGTCCTTTAGTTTAACGTCTTTTCACTGTAAGTGATATTAGACAAGGGAAGGAAAAAAATCGGGAGGGGGGTGGGGGGGGAATTACTGTGTACACATACGAGTAAGAGAAAGTGTGTGTGTGTGTGTGAAAATTACTGATTTAAGTTTTGTTTAAAAAAAAAAAAACCCAAAAAAACCCGTAACAATATAACTTATTTCTAATGAAAAACTAACAACTATAACAGCGAACCAACTGGACTATTTAACAAGGAGTTGAAAAAGTCATACATTAGCAATGGACTGTGTGTATGTGTGTGAGTGTGTGTGTGTGTGTGTGTGTGATCATTTCACTGCAGATGAAAACATTTTCCAAAACAATGATAGGACAGTCAGTAGTACATTTGATGCATGCACACATTCACATAGGTGCTTGTACACACACGCTTATACACACACACACATACAGACACACACAAACACATAGAGAATCTACCTCAACACACACTGATATGCACACATATGCATGTGCACACATACAAACACATGACAAATGCACACTACAATCCTTTCTAGTACATGCACACACACACACATATATACACCCAAGCACACACGTACACACATACACACACACACACACACACATACCCATATACATGTACATGTACATGCACACACACACACACACACACACACACACACACACACACACACATATGCACGCACGCACGCACGCACACACACACACACACACACACACACACACACACACACACACACATACATACACATTAAATTTACACCTACATAATACACACACATACACGTTTCCCCCAGGTATATGCCATTCTCCATCAGTTCTTTTTCAACTGTTTTGCACAATGTCTCTCTTGGTCTTCCTATCCATCTAAAGTGACATTAACTGAAAATATTATAAAGACAAAAAATATCAAAAGACCTGCAAGAGAGCAGACCCTTTCAGTTTTGTCCTTTTGCCTCTCACTTTCTTATAGTTTGATTTCCTTTTGGTTTGGCATTTTGATAAGTAATATGTAGATAAAACCAGCAGATATTTGCACACAAGTTCAGCATTATAGATTAAAAACAAAACAAAAACAAAACAAGAGCAAAAATCAAACAAACCCAAACAACAGTAACAACAACAGCCTAATAGTAGATATTTTTACACAAAAGATTTTATTTTGATTTATCTGTTTTTTCCCCGTAGCAACCAAGGACCTAGAGAAAAAGGTGGAAGATCTTGAGGATGACAAAAAGGTAAAGAATTCTTTTTGGTTGTCTTTTCCGTTCGTTTTCTTTTGGTGATGTATACTTCTGTCGTCTTCCTCCACCCCACGTCTTCACATTTTCTGCAGACTCTTTGTGTTTTTTCATATCTTTGTTTTGCTTGTTCCCCCCCCCCCACACCCTCCTCTATTTCTCTCTCCTCTCTCTCTCTCTCTCTCCCCCCTCTCCCCTCTCTCTCTCCATCTTTCTCCTCTCTCTCCTTCCCCCTCTCCTCTCTCTCTCTCTCCTTCCTCCTCTCCTCTCTCTTACCCCCTCTCCCCTCTCTCTCTCCATCTCTCTCCT
>NC_134880.1:4429061-4431561 GCF_041734735.1 Babylonia areolata | reverse complement strand
TCCGAACTCGCCAGATACAACATCGACATCGCAGCCTTGAGTGAGACTCGGCTTGCAGGCGAAGGTGAGCTCTGTGAACGGGGATCTGGTTACACCTTCTTCTGGAGTGGACGAGGAAGCGAAGAGCGACGTGAGGCTGGCGTTGGTTTTGCAGTAAAAACAGCACTTGTCAGCAAGCTAGCAGGAATCCCAAAGGGAGTCAACGATAGGCTTATGACCATGAAACTCCCACTGGCATCTGGCCAGAAGCACCTCACCATTGTCAGTGCCTACGCCCCAACCATGACCAACCCGGATGAAGTGAAGGCGAAGTTCTACGAGGACCTTCACTCTGTCATTGCTGCTATCCCTAAAGCAGACAAGCTCATCATTCTTGGGGACTTCAATGCTAGAGTTGGCTCTGACTACATCTCCTGGGATGGAGTGATTGGAAAGCATGGTGTGGGCCACTGTAACCCAAATGGATTGCTTTTGCTTCAGACCTGTGCAGAGCACGAACTGCTGATAACCAACACAGTTTTCTGCCTCCCTACCCGTAACAGGACGTCATGGATGCACCCTCGCTCAAAGCATTGGCATCTCATCGATTACGTCATCGTCAGGAAAAGGGATAGGCAAGATGTACGTGTGACAAAGACCATGTGCGGCGCCGAGTGTTGGACAGACCATCGCCTTGTAGTCTCGAAGCTGAATATTCGAATCCAGCCCAAGAGACGCCCCCAAGGCCAGAAGGCTCCAAAACGGCTCAACATTGCTCAGCTGAAAAACATCACCATCAAACAGACCTTTGTGGAGCTGCTGGAAGATCGTCTGGAATCCGCCTCTCTGGACAACCAGAATGTGGAATCTGACTGGAGGACCTTGCGCGAGATGATCTATAGTACAGCTTCAGAGACCCTGGGACCCATGACCAGAAAGCACAAAGACTGGTTTGATGAAAACTGTGAGGAAATCAAGCAGCTTCTGGATGAGAAACGCCGTCTGCATCAAGCCCACCTGAGCAACCCAAAGTCCACATCAAAAAAGGATGCGTACAATGCCATCCGCAGGACTGTTCAGCAAAAGTTACGTCAGATGCAGGATAAGTGGTTGAGCGACAAAGCCGATGAGATCCAGGGATATGCTGACAGGCACGATATGAAGAGGTTCTATGATGCCTTAAAAGAAGTCTACGGTCCCACATCCTCAGGATCATCCCCCCTCCTCAGTGCAGATGGGAATACCTTGATCACCGAGAAGGAGAAAATTCTCAAACGCTGGGCTGAGCACTTCAACAGTGTCTTAAATCGCCCTTCCTCCATAAATGATGAAGCCATAGACCGGCTCCCACAAGTCCCCATCAACGAAGCACTGGACGATCCGCCAACACTTCTTGAGACCCAGAAAGCAATCCGTCTGCTATCCAGTGGCAAAGCACCTGGCTCAGACTCCATACCAGCAGAGGTCTACAAGGATGGAGGCACTGTGCTGACTGAGAAGCTCCATCAGCTGTACTCACTCATGTGGAAAGAAGAGACGATCCCCCAGGATTTCAAAGATGCATCTATCATTCACCTGTACAAGCGAAAGGGGAACCGGCAAGCCTGTGATAACCATCGGGGCATTTCCTTGCTCTCTATCGCAGGCAAGATACTTGCCAGGATCTTACTAAACCGCCTCACAGCACACCTTGACCAAGGTCATTTGCCTGAGAGCCAATGTGGATTCCGGAAAGAGCGCGGAACCACCGACATGGTGTTTGCTGCAAGGCAGCTGCAAGAGAAATGTCAGGAGCAAAATGCTGCTCTGTTCTCCACCTATGTTGACCTCACTAAAGCCTTCGACACCGTGAGTAGAGAGGGACTGTGGAAGATCATGGCCAAGTACGGATGCCCTCGGAAATTTATTTCCTTGGTCAGCCAATTCCATGAAGGCATGCAGGCTCGAGTCCAGGACAATGGTGAAACATCTGCTGCTTTTCCTGTCACAAATGGTGTCAAGCAAGGCTGCGTCCTGGCTCCAACACTGTTCAGCCTCATGTTCTCTGCAATGCTTACTGATGCCTTCAGAGATGGCGATGTTGGAATTGGCCTAAAGTACCGAACAGATGGCAAGCTGTTTAACCTCAGAAGGCTTCAAGCAAAAACGAAGGTCATGACAGACATCATCAGAGACTTTTTGTTTGCTGATGATTGTGCCCTCAACGCTGGATCTGAAGCTGACATGCAACTCAGCGTGGACAAATTTGCCACTGCCAGCAGGAACTTCGGCCTTACCATCAGCACGAGGAAAACTGAAGTTCTCCATCAGCCAGCCCCAGGGAAACCCTACGTTGAGCCCAACATCACAGTCAACGGTCAGAGACTCAGTGTGGTGGAGCGGTTCACATACCTTGGCAGCACATTGTCACAAAATGCGACCATTGACGATGAAGTGAACGTCAGGATTGCAAGAGCAAGCGCAACTTTTGGTAGACTCTATGCAAATGTCTGGAACAGAAGAGGCATTGGTCTTGAGACCA
>NC_134880.1:4416561-4424061 GCF_041734735.1 Babylonia areolata | reverse complement strand
CCAGTAAAGCGGTGGTCAGGACTCAAAGGGTTAAGGTGCAGCTGCCTTCAACACAAGGGAGGCAACTTGGCTAGGGAGAATATTAGCCACAGCTACTTTCAATTTCTCCGCCTTGGTGAGCTAGTAGTTTGGACAGGACAGGAAAACAGACCCCTGTTGGAGTCTGTACTAGGGGGTCACAGTAAGGATGTTAGATTAAACATAATTTGTTGGGGAAAATATTTCATTTCGTGGGTTTGTGTGTGGTAATATCTTTGATAATTTCAAAGACAGTATCAGTATCAGTAGCTCAAGGAGGCGTCACACTGTATTCGGACAAATCCATATACGCTACACCACATCTGCCAAGCAGATGCCTGATCAGCAGCGTAACCCAACGCGCTTTGTCAGGCCTTGAGAGAGAGAGAGAGAGAAAAAAAAAAGAAGACAATGATTTAACAGTGACTGGCAGGTTTATGTGTATGGCTTTGTCTCGGTTATTGTTGAAGGCAATAACTAAACAGTTAGAGTATCAAGGATGGTGATTAGAGTGATGAGAATTATGATGATAATGCTGTGTTTAATAATGATGATGTTGATAAGCAATGGTGATATGTATTAGAAAAAAACAACTAAGAAATAGGTGAAAAAAGATGTGGATTTTCTTGTTTTGTTCTTTTACAGTAAAAAAGATATATGAAAGCACGCACACACGCAGACACTCTGTCTCTCTCTCTCTCTCTTTCTCTCTCTCTCACACACACACACATACACACACACACACACACACACACACACACACAAAGCAGGCGTTCCATGGATAGCATGGAGCTAAGACCCAAAAACATGAAATAGAATAAGATAAAATTTAACGTGATAACAATGTCTGAAATGATGATGATGATTGATGACCATAAGAAATGGTAATGATAATCACACTCACACCTTGATGTCTGTGTGGAGCAGGAGAGTGGAGAGTGGCAGGAGAATAATCACACTCACACCTTGATGTCTCTGTGGAGCAGGAGAGCAGAGAGTGGCAGGAGAATAATCACACTCTCACCTTGATGTCTGTGTGGAGCAGCAGGAGAGCTGAGAATGACAGGAGAATAATCACACTCACACCTTGATGTGTGTGTGGAGCAGCAGGAGAGCGGAGAGTGGCAGGAGAATAATCACACTCACACCTTGATGTCTGTGTGGAGCAGGAGAATGGAGAGTGGCAGGAGAATAATCACACTCACACCTTGATGTCTGTGTGGAGCAGGAGAGCAGAGAGTGGCAGGAGAATAATCACACTCACACCTTGATGTCTGTGTGGAGCAGGAGAGCGGAGAGTGGCAGGAGAATAATCACACTCACACCTTGATGTCTGTGTGGAGCAGGAGAGCGGAGAGTGGCAGGAGAATAATCACACTCACACCTTGATGTCTGTGTGGAGCAGGAGAGTGGAGAGTGGCAGGAGAATAATCACACTCACACCTTGATGTCTCTGTGGAGAATAATCACACTCACACCTTGATGTCTCTGTGGAGCAGGAGAGTGGCAGGAGAATAATCACACTCACACCTTGATGTCTGTGTGGAGCAGGAGAGCGGAGAGTGGCAGGAGAATAATCACACTCACACCTTGATGTCTCTGTGGAGCAGGAGAGCGGAGAGCGGCAGGAGAATAATCACACTCACACCTTGATGTGTCTGTGGAGCAGGAGAGCTGAGAGTGGCAGGAGAATAATCACACCCACACCTTGATGTCTGTGTGGAGCAGGAGAGCAGAGAGTGGCAGGAGAATAATCACACTCACACCTTGATATCTCTGTGGAGCAGGAGAGCAGAGAGTGGCAGGAGAATAATCACACTCTCACCTTGATGTCTCTGTGGACCAGGAGAGTGGCAGGAGAATAATCACACTCACACCTTGATGTCTGTGTGGAGCAGGAGAGTGGCAGGAGAATAATCACACTCACACCTTGATGTCTCTGTGGAGCAGGAGAGTGGCAGGAGAATAACCACACTCACACCTTGATGTCTGTGTGGAGCAGGAGAGCGGAGAGTGGCAGGAGAAGTACCGGCTGCTGTTGCTGCAGGCCGGAGATTCGGAGAAGCTGCGTGAACAGTATGCCAAGCTGGAGAGTCAGTACAAAGCCCTGGCCCTGGTGGTGGCTGCCTCACCGGAGTCCTCACAGGCTGCTGAGGTGGGTGTTGTGTGGTACTCTTTTTTTTTTTATGTCACAGCAGATTTCTCTGTGTGAAATTCGGGCTGCTCGCCTCAGGGAGAGCGCGTCGCTACACTGAGAGTGCCGCCCTTTTTTTTTCTTTTTTCTTTTCTGCCTGCAGTTCTATTTGTTTTCCTATTGAAGTGGATTTTTCTACAAAATTTTACCAGGGACAATTCTTTTGTTGCCGTGGGTTCTTTTACGTGCGCTAAGTGCATGCTGCTCACGGGATCTCGGTTTATCATCTCATCCAAATAAATAGTGTCCAGACCACCACTCAAGGTCTAGTGGACGGAGAGAAAATACTGGCAATTGTAGGATTCGAACCAGTGCGCTCAGATTCTCTTGCTTCCTAGGTGGGTGCCATTACTCCAGTGTATTGGCATTGCTCATTTCTCTTCTTTTCTTTTTTTTCTTTTTTTTTGTTGTTGTTGTTGTTTATTGTATTGTTTTACATTTTGTCACAAAAGATTTCTTAACCCTTTCGCTGCCAGGAAAATAAGATTTAAGTGAAATCTATTTGCCAGGGTTTTTTCACAAAAAACGGGTATAAATTTTCAAAAAATTCTGTGCTCTTTGTTATTGGAGAAAGACCCATAAAAGTATATATTTTCTGAAAGGGAAATGAATAAAGAATACAAAACACATGATGTTTTCCCATTTTATGCATTTTAAGTGACATGCTGTTGTTTTGAAATCAGTGTTTTGTTTTTTGTCACATTTTCAACTTGTTCATTACAAACATTAGTCTGGTAATTTGCACAAAAATATCATTTTCTGGACAAATGGATATCTGCACACACAAAATCATACTAGAACAACCACAATATAAAAAAACTGAAAAAGAAATAGATGCATTGTGACTTCTGCAAGTGATAATATGGATGTGAGGCCACGCCCCCTCAGTCTCCACCCCCCTCCTCTTCAACCCTCTCACATCGTCACTTCATCAGACCGCGTTGGCTGAGTGCCAAGAAAATAGCTCATACGGTGCCCTGCTAAAAATTCGTCTGCTAGAGTTGAACAGCCTGCATCACTCACTGATAGTTGTATCTTGGCCACTCTCTTGATTGCTCCCTTTATTTTCTATCAAATCGTCCTATAAATGTTCACCACTGTCTTCTCCTTCGAATTTATGCTCCAATTCTTTCTGAGCATTAGCTGAAGAAAGTAATCTTGGTTGATTTAGTTCGCCACGAGCACATGTCTTGAGCACGGAGTCAGTCCGACATTTTGTTGAGCGAGCGAGGAGAGGAGCCAGGCAAAGACTGCGGCCAGTAACCCAACCAAAACGTTCAAATAAAGGACTGCCTTATGACGCAGATGGTGTTTCTAGCTATGAATAGAATCCAGAAAGATTCCCCAAGCTAAAGCTACCAGCATTTTTGTCAACGAACTGATTGCAAAGCAGGGAAAAGTCAGAATATTTCGATGACGAGTTATCTCGTCATGCAGGCAGCGAAGCATACATGCTTGCCATGACGAGTTATCTCGTCATGCAGGCAGCCTAGGGGTTAATGTAAAATTTGGGCTGTTCCACCTGTGAATTTAGTGGTACATGTTATACTTTCCTGATGAGTGTATGCACTGAAATGTGTGTTAAAGTTCTGATTTTTTTTTAAGCCTGTTAATTTAACCTGCAATTTTTTCGCTGATTGTTATATGAGGGTGGATCCTGGATAGGAGACGACACCTGAAATAGCTTAACCCATTTACAGAGGTCTTTGCTGACAGGATGGTTGCACAGAGTGGGCCACAGTTGGTCACCAGTGTTTGGTTTTAGCTGTCACTGATGGAGGGGTGATAATTGTGGGTCAGTTTTCCTGGTGCTTGAATTTGGAGGACAAAGTTCTTCTTCTTCTTTGTTCGTGGGTTGCAACTCCCACGTACACTTGTATGTACACGAGTGGGCTTTTATGTGTTTGACTGTTTTTACCCAGTCATGTACACAGTCATACTCCGTTTTTTCAGGGGTGTGCATGCTGGGTATGTTCTTGTTTCCATAACCCATGGAACGCTGACATGGATTACAGGATGTTTAACGTGTGTATTTGATCTTCTACTTGCTGTACACACACGAAGGGGGTTGAGGCACTAGCAGGTCTGCACATATGTTGACCTGGGAGATCGGAAAAATCTCCACCCTTTACCCACCAGGTGCAGTTACTGAGATTAGAACCTAGGACCTCAGATGAAAGTCCAATGCTTTAACCATTCAGCTATTGCGCCCGACGAGGAAAAAGTTTGATTAGAGCGGTGGGGAAATGTGATGGGGTGGCATGGGTAGCTACTGTGGTAAGTGCCACGCTCGTGTTCACTGGCTGGACGATTTCTGTCCACATGTGTAGTTACTGGGGAACCTGTGTGGTGAGCTGTGTTCTGTCCTGCATGAAGTTGACATTCCGTCCAAGATTGAAAGCCTTTTTTTAACCCCTTGGCTGCTAAATGTTGGTGAAAGGAGATCAGTGTGGCGTCAGTCTGAGGTGCAGTTACAACGTTTTGACAACTTATCAGTGGTGTGATAACAAAAAAAAAACAAAAAAACAAAACAAAAAAACACAACAAAAAACACATTAAAAAAACCCCAACAAACAAACCAAAAAAATCAAATCTTTAACTGCCAAGTTTCTGTGTGAAAAACACTCCCCAACACCAAGTATTTTAGATAGATGCTCTCAGTCAGTCTTTGGTTCATGTCAAAACAGCACACTGGACTTGTTCACTTCAAACTGGGTCAGGGAGCAAAGGATAATCATTGTTCTATTGGTGGGAAACCTGGCTGCAGCTGTGAAGCTTTTTCACAATATGAAAAATGGACCTTTTAACATGACTCCTCAGTGTCGACTAAAGTTGCCTGTGGTGGTGAAAGAGTTAAACTAAAGCAACGCAATCCTGAGAAGAAGGAGTCCAGATTATAAAACTGTGACTGACATCCCTGACCTGTAAGTCTTGTGTTATCCCAGTGAGGTGACAGCCCTTCGTAGATGAGAGTACTGGTCAGCAGCTCTCCAAAGGGTTAATTTAACCTGTACATTGTCAGCTCCTGTGATCAAGTTCTCTTGTTATGATGGTTTCAGGGCAGGCAGACAGTGCCTGAAATACCTCGCCCCAGAAATCAGAGAGAACTGACGTTGGAGATAAGTTAGCATATTCCCATCAAAAAACAATTTTTTTATGCTTCTATCTTCTTGTTAATGTGTCATTTTGTATATGTTATGGGCCAACACTCGGCTTACATCACAGATTGACATAAGTTTACATTTGGGCCAACAGCAAAGTGAGAGCTGTATTACCAGTGGTTTCTCCAGTCAATGGGAAACCATTTACAGCTTAGTCTTTTGTGAAGGACTATGACTCTCAAACTAGGAGGCAAAATTGCACTGGCTCGTAGTGCTGCAGCCTTGTGGGCTAGTTGGCCTTTGGACACCATCCCAATGCCGACTGTCCTAAAACCCTCTTGGCCGAGAGTTGGGATGTACTATCCACAATAATCAAAATTCTAGCCCAAATAGTCGGAACAGCAGTTGCCTCCTCTGCTGTTCTGATGGTCATAGTTGGACACGACTATTATATATATATGAGGTAATGCGTCCGCCTAGGAAGCGAGAGAATCTGAGCGCGCTGGTTCGAATCACGGCTCAGCCGCCGATATTTTCTCCCCCTCCACTAGACCTGGAGTGGTGGTCTGGACGCTAGTCATTCGGATGAGACGATAAACCGAGGTCCCGTGTGCCGCATGCACTTAGCGCACGTAAAAGAACCCACGGCAACAAAAGTGTTGTTCCTGACAAAATTATGAAGAAAAATCCACTTCGATAGGAAAAACAAATAAAACTGCATGCAGGAAAAAATACAAAAAAATGGGTGGCACTGTAGTGTAGCGACGCGCTCTCCCCGGGGAGAGCAGCCCGAATTTCACACAGAGAAATCTGTTGTGATAAAAAGAAATACAAATACAAATACAAAATATATATATATATTGTGTTATATCCATTGAAGTGAAATTAAAAAAAAAAAAGAGTTAAAACTGTTCACATAATCTTGCAGGACAAAAGGTCTCAGGTTGAGAAAGATTGTGCCGATATGGAAGAGGAAAAACAGCGTCTGCAGAAGGAGATAGCGAAATGGGAGGAGGAGTTCAAGAAGAAGAACAAGAGAGAGCCCACCGATGACGACAAGTTAGTCTTTTGTGTTGTCTTGTGTGGAACTGTGTTTCTGTATGTCTTGTGTGGAACTGTGTTTCTGTATGTCCTGTGTGGAACTGTGTTTCTGTATGTCTTGTGTGGAACTGTGTTTCTGTATGTCTTGTGTGGAACTGTGTTTCTGTATGTCTTGTGTGGAACTGTGTTTCTGTATGTCTTGTGTGGAACTGTGTTTCTGTATGCCTTGTGTGGAACTGTGTTTCTCTATGTCTTGTGTGGAACTGTGTTTCTGTATGTCTTGTGTGGAACTGTGTTTCTGTATGTCTTGTGTGGAACTGTGTTTCTGTATGTCTTGTGTGGAACTGTGTTTCTGTATGTCTTGTGTGGAACTGTGTTTCTGTATGTCTTGTGTGGAACTGTGTTTCTCTATGTCTTGTGTGGAACTGTGTTTCTGTATGTCTTGTGTGGAACTGTGTTTCTGTATGTCTTGTGTGGAACTGTGTTTCTCTATGTCTTGTGTGGAACTGTGTTTCTGTATGTCTTGTGTGGAACTGTGTTTCTCTATGTCTTGTGTGGAACTGTGTTTCTGTATGTCTTGTGTGGAACTGTGTTTCTGTATGTCTTGTGTGGAACTGTGTTTCTCTATGTCTTGTGTGGAACTGTGTTTCTGTATGTCTTGTGTGGAACTGTGTTTCTCTATGTCTTGTGTGGAACTGTGTTTCTGTATGTCTTGTGTGGAACTGTGTTTCTGTATGTCTTGTGTGGAACTGTGTTTCTGTATGTCTTGTGTGGAACTGTGTTTCTGTATGTCTTGTGTGGAACTGTGTTTCTCTATGTCTTGTGTGGAACTGTGTTTCTGTATGTCTTGTGTGGAACTGTGTTTCTGTATGCCTTGTGTGGAACTGTGTTTCTCTATGTCTTGTGTGGAACTGTGTTTCTCTATGTCTTGTGTGGAACTGTGTTTCTGTATGCCTTGTGTGGAACTGTGTTTCTGTATGTAACTGTGTTTCTGTATGCCTTGTGTGGAACTGTGTTTCTGTATGTCTTGTGTGGAACTGTGTTTCTGTATGCCTTGTGTGGAACTGTGTTTCTGTATGTCTTGTGTGGAACTGTGTTTCTCTATGTCTTGTGTGGAACTGTGTTTCTCTATGTCTTGTGTGGAAC